>NW_027397063.1:142622130-142679302 GCF_003265705.2 Callorhinus ursinus
GGGTGACTGGGTGGCTCAGTCGTTAAGCGTCTGCCTTCAGCTCAGGTCATGATCCCAGGATCCTGGGATCGAGCCCCGCATCGGGCTCCCCATTCCGCAGGAAGCCTGCTTCTCCCCCTCCCACTCCCCCTGCTTGTGTTCCCTCTCTCACTGTGTCTCTCTCTGTCAAATAAATAAATAAAAATTAAAAAAAATAGATATTGGCTAATGTTGGTATATAAGGTTATTGTGGAATTGAATGTTAATTTTTTTTCATTGTGGGGAAATCAGGAAAGTTCTAGAAAAGAACTTCAGATGACACATTTTAGATAATAATTAGGGAAGATTCTAGAAACCCTAAGTGGGTGAAATTTAGTATTTTTTAGATTGGCAGTCAGCATGGACTGTAACGCATTCATTCACATTCAAAGGGTTGAGATTTCTTAATTTTCTAGAGAATGTGGGAAGGGGTGGCCAGCGGAACAAAAATGCTCTTCAGGGGATGCAGCAGATCTTAGTGTTTAAGGCTTGGAGTTTTACATTTTCATCTTAATTCTACCACTTAGCAGATCTGTGACCTCGGGCCAATTATTTAACTTCTTAAGCGTCAGTTCCTTCACTCTTCCATTAACCAGGGTACTAATCTGCTGAGATGATGGATGTCGAGCACTTGGTCCAGGGTCCTGCACACAGAATTGTTTTTCTTGTTTTCAAATTAAATATTAAATATTAAAATGAATATTCGTGTTAGAAATCCTGGAGAATGGTGGGAAGCAAAAACTAGCAAATGCAAATTAAATTGCTCTTATTTAGGTTAACTCTTGATTTCTTTCCTTCTCTTTCTTCCTGCTTTCTTACTGGTAGGGTTGCCAGACAAATTATAGAATGCTCTTAACTCTTAACTTTTTAATTATTCTACAGTGTCTCCCTGTATTTCAGTGCTCCTTAAGCAGAACACTTTTAATATTATGCAAAACTTAAGCTGGGCTCTTGCCCTTCTGATCTCAGTAGACTGCCCCGACTCACGTATTCTCCAAGACAGTCAGTTCTGCTCTCCTCCTGGGCCAGACTCTACTCCCCTTAAAATATTTCTGACCTTCCCAAGAAGGTCACACCTCCGGTGCTTATACCAACATTTACGAGTGGTTCAGTAGCTGCCCAAAGTAATTACTTGCTTATATTTTCCCCAGAGGTTAAAAATACCTACGGATAATTCTTGTTAATTATGCCTAAATGTGTTGGGTGGTATCTGGGGGCAGGAGTCATGTGAACCTTTTTGGGAGTGTGGTGTATTCTTATTTTTGAAAGAAATTCCTCCTGACCTGGTCTGTGACATTAACCGTGACTGCGCCAACACCTTCATCAAGTTTTTACTGGAGAAACAGAAATGGCCAGAAGTGCTTCTGTTGCTGACCCGCAAAGTGAGTGGGGAGCCACCGCTGGGAGACTGTCTCATCAAGGACTGCAACTTCTCAGACCTTGACCTCTGTGCTGTCATCCCCCGCCTCAGCACCTGGGACCCTCGGAGGATGCAGCTCCTGGGCTGCCTCATCGACAGTGGAGGTGAGAATGCTCATGATGGACACTGGGGACTTGTCCCTTGGGACGCCACTGGTCCCGGGTCTTTCACTTGACTTTGGAGACTCCTTTAAATTCTGGCCCATTCTCTTCCTCCATAGCTTCTCATTTTGCAACAGTGACTGGGTTAATGCCCTGTTAGTGGGTTCTGGCCTTGTAGGAACTCTGCATCTTTGTGAATCCTAGTCACCTCTTGTCTTTTCTTCTGCCTTGTGTGAGAGACCTCAGGTGCGTGCAGGGGGCCCTTGGCCCCGGGTGTGGCACACAGGGTCCTTTCCTCCTGACTGCCGGCTGGACTTTTCCCTGCACTCAGTATGCTGTGTGAGTCCCTGTCAACTCTCCAGCATTCGTTTCTAATTGGCGGATTAGGATTTAAGGTGCTTCTTTGTAAAGAAACAGTCGAATAGTTGGTGGGTGGATACATCTACCACTATACTCAGCGCAATCACACTTGGCTGGATGTATGTCTGGAGAGAGCCAGCGTCTTGCTGGATTGCGTTTTTTTTTTTTTTTTAATTTATTTTGTAAAGATTTAATTTATTTATTTGAGAGAGACAGAGAGAGAGCATGAGTGGAGGGAAGGGCAGAGGGAGAGGGAGAAGCAGACTCCAGCAGGGGAACCCAGTGTGGGACTCAGTCCCAGGATCATGAGATCATGGCCTGAGCCAAAGGCAGATGCCTAACTGACTGAGCCACCGAGGTGCTCTGGACTGGGTTTTATTTTAAAACTGATTGGAAACACCAGCCTACTCCTGCCCCCAATCCCCACCCCCGCTACTACTGCCACTACTAGTTGTGTGGCCTTGGGCATGCTATATCTGCCTCCATCTCCTTGTTTATAAAATAGGAATGATAACAGTCCTCTTAGGGCTGTTTTGAATGTCAAATGAGCTCACGCATGCAGGTTCTTGGAAGAGCACTGCGGTCGTGTGGTTTTCTGCTTGCTCAGCTGTTTAAGAGGGAATGTCCTTTATTGGTCCTTCGCTCTCAAAGTGCCATACAAAGCCTTTGGGCATTGGCTGTCCCCACAGTTTCCAAAAGGTCGATGGCATGCCTCCTATAGTTTATTTCTTCAAAACCATTCCTCGAGTGGAATGTTACTACCTTTGCCTAGAAACTGCGGCGGTCATGGGCTTCCTGTTTTATTCCTGAGTCAGCCAGCGTTTATGAAGCGCCTCCCTGGAATTGGGTGCTGGGGACCAGGGGCAAAGTGAAAGCGTGGCTGCTGTGTGGGGGTGTGCAGATTGCAGGGGTGCAGGTCACGGAGACTGCGGTGCAGAGGGGAAGCATGGACCAAGCTAAAGGGAAGCTGATATTGGGGGTGGAGAGGTGTCAGGGAAGATGCCATTTGAGGGTAGATGGGCATCCTCAGGAAGAAGCGTCATAGAAGCAATGGACGTAGGAAGCCATGCTCATATCCCCATCACCGACTGTGTATCAGGTAGGGTGTTAGGCAGGCACTGGGGTTTCCGTTGTTCCCGGGTCCTGTCCACACTACCGGGCAGGGCTGAAGACGGGACCCTGGGACACGAAGGGGAGCAGGAGAGTGGGGAGAGGCACGGCCCATGAATGGGACACCAGAAGGAGTTGGGCTTTCACTTTAAGGGCTCTGGGAAGCCTTCGCCTCAGAAGTCAGGTCAGCATCAGCTCTTCCCTTGGAGTATAAGGCAGAAGCGGTCCCCTCCTCTTCAGGTGAGCCGGGCGGTTACTTGTCACAGGGTACATCCTTCATGGGGATGTGCCTTTCTCCTCTGCCTCCTCAGCCTTGCCCGAGGGTCTCCATGACAGCCAGGAGACGCCGCTTGTCATGTGCCTGAAACATGAGGACTTTGAGCTGGCGTTTCTTCTCTTGACCAAGGGTGCAGACCCCCGCAGTATCTCCCTCACGGAAGGTGATACTCCTTTGCATGCAGCACTCCACATCTTTTTAGACATCAAAGGTAGGCCTTTATTTTTTAAGCAGTCTTTTCTTTGAAGAGGAAGCTGGATATTAGAACTGATGCTATGCTTTTTCATCTTTCCTATTGGGAAAACCAATGATCTGAAAAAGGACTGTTTCTTGGTCAGGCCCACCCATTATCTCCTGGCCCCTCACCCATAGCTGGATGAGAAGGAGCAACCATCATGGTGAATGGTCAGGGTGGGTTGATTGAGGAGGATTCTTAAGTTTCAAAGTTGGCTGTCCTCCAGACGTGGCCAGATATCCCTTGGGGGCAAATTGTTCCTGGTTTTCAACCACTGGGTTATCAAGTGCTTGGGGAGGTGTGGCATTCTGAGATGCCTCTGGCTGGCATCTCTCCAGATCCAGGGGTCTCTGTTCCCTGGGAAGAGCGGCTCAGCACTCAAAGCGTTTTGTTTATGTCTTTCAGCTGACACCGGTTTTAACTTCCTCAGCTACCTGTTGGATCTCTTCTGGTCCAAACCCACTGAATTTTTCTACCTCAACCCCAACAGCCAGGATAGCAATGGGAACACGCTGATGCACATCATCTTCCAGAAGGGCATGCTGAAGCGCATGAAGAAGCTGATAGACCTGCTGGTGAAGTTTGACATCAACTTGAACTTGAAGAACAAAGAAGGCAAAGACGCGAGGCACCGGATTAAGAAGAACGATGCTCTGCTCTTGGCCTGGAACAAAGCTCTGATGGAGAGCAAGCGGAGGAGCCGGCAGGACTCTACTGCCCACCCAGGGAAGCTCCCGAGGCCCACTGCCTCTGGTCACACGTCTCAGCTCAAGTCCCAGGGTTCATCCAAGTCACTGCCATGCAGCGTCCCTGCCAGGACCCTGCCCGAAGGAACCATGGTCCCCGACAGCTGGGAGACTCTCCCGGATGCCCAGGCGATGGGGCAGGAGCCTGGAGCTGTCAGGCCCTGCTCTCTGAGAGACCGCCTGGTGCAGGACATCATGGGTTTAATTCAGCAGGTTGAATTGGATACGTCCCTCCCCGAGGACTGTCCTCAGGACTCTGAGCCTCTGGAGATAGGCATTGGTACAGAAGCAAAGAAGGACGAGCTCCAGCGAGCCCTGGGGCCTCAAGGCTCTGACTCTAGTGGGAACAACCACAGCGTCCTTGAGGCAGGGGGTGGATGTGCTCAGGCAGGCCTTGGGGCCTCGCAGCTCATGCCTGCTGGCCACAGAGGGAGTGAGGGCAGCGATGATCCAGGCAGCCAGAACACGCAGGAGATCGAAGTCTGCCTCCAGGACTTTGAGAACATGACGTGGGAGATCGAGTGCACTTCGGAAATGCTGAAAAAGCTGTCCAGTAAGGTCATGACGAAGGTCATGAAGAAGAAAATCATCCTAGCTATCCAGCAGCTGGGGAATGGTGAGTGGACGCAGGGCCTGCAGAAACGGCTGAAGCACCTGCAGGGAAGCATCCAGCTCTTCGAGGCCAAGCTGGACAAGGGGTCTCGAATGCTGTGGGAGCTGGCCATTGACTTCTCCCCTCGATGCAGTGAGAACCCGGAGAAGATCATCGCTGCCACAGAGCGGAACCTGCACAGCCCGGAGAAGTCGGGTCGGGTCTACACAGAAATCATCCGGATCTGGGACATCGTCTTGGACCACTGCAAGCTGTCGGACTCCATCAGGGCCATCTGTAGCGCCTACAACCGGGGCCGGTCCTGTGTCCTGCGGAAGAAGCTGAAGGGCATCCACCAAGGCCAGGTGTCAGCCAATGTGAAAGTCCAAAAGCGCATACCCCGCTGCTACGTGGAGGACACGGAGGCCGAGAAGAGCCAGGAGCATGTGAACCCCGAGTATTTCCCACCGGCCAGCGCTGTGGAGACGGAGTATAACATCATGAAGTTCCACAGCTTTAGCAACAGCATGGCCTCCAACATCCTCAACGACACAACAGCGACAGTGGAGTACCCCTTCAGGGTGGGTGAGCTGGAGTATGCCGTGATTGACCTCAACCCCAGGCCACTGGAGCCCATCATCCTCATTGGGCGGAGCGGCACTGGGAAGACAACTTGCTGCTTGTACAGGCTGTGGAAGAAATTCCACATTTACTGGGAGAAGGCTGAGCAGGCAGGAAGCCCGCTACTGACCAAGCAGTTGTGGGTGAAGAGAAGGTTGGAAGTGGAACCCGGAAAGGAAGGTCCCCAGACGGACGAAGAGGACAAGGAGGAGGACCAGGAAGGTTCCATGGAAGCGGAAACAGCGGACGGCATGGACGAGGAGCGGGATAGCGAAGCCTGTGCAGCGGGACCCAGCGGGGCGCTGGGCGAGCCTGGCCAGGTGGTGGAAGTGTGCGCCACAGAGCATCCCCACCAGCTGGAGCATTTACATCAGATCTTCGTGACCAAGAACCATGTCCTGTGCCAGGAGGTGCAGAGGAATTTCATTGAGCTTTCCAAGTCTACCAAGGCCACCAGTCACTACAAACCACTGGAATCCAGTGTCCACAAACTTCAGGACTTAAGGGACGAGAACTTTCCTCTCTTTGTCACTTCCAGGCAGCTGCTCCTCCTGCTTGATGCTTCCCTGCCCAAACCATTTTTTCTGAGAAATGAAGACGGCAGCTTGAAAAGAGCCATTGTGGGATGGTCCACCCAGGAAGAGCTGACCATCCCCAACTGGCAGGAGGATGAGGAGGAGGCTGAGGCAGATGGGGACAATGGCGAGGAGGATAAAGCTGCAGAAACACGTACGTGTGACAGTGACCCCCGGGTGTTTGTGACATTTGAGGTGTTCACCAATGAAATATGGCCCAAAATGATCAAAGGGAAAACCTCCTACAACCCCGCATTGATTTGGAAAGAAATAAAATCTTTTCTGAAGGGGTCTTTTGAAGCCCTCAGCTGCCCCCAGGGGAGGCTCACAGAAGAAATGTATAAGAAATTAGGGAGGAAGCGGTCCCCCAATTTCAAGGAAGACCGGAGCGAGATCTACAGTCTCTTCTGCCTGTACCAGCAGATCAGGTCTCAGAAAGGTTATTTCGACGAAGAAGATGTTCTGTATAACCTCTCCCGGAGGCTGTCGAAACTCAAGGTGCTCCCATGGTCCATCCATGAGCTCTATGGCGATGAGATTCAGGACTTCACCCAAGCCGAGCTGACACTGCTGATGAAATGCATCAATGACCCCAACGCCATGTTCCTCACGGGGGACACGGCCCAGAGCATCATGAAGGGCGTGGCCTTCCGCTTCAGTGACCTTCGCTCTCTGTTCCACTACGCCAGTAGAAACACCGTGGACAAGCAGTGTGCGGTCCGGAAGCCCAAGAAGATCCACCAGCTGTACCAGAATTACAGGTCCCATTCGGGTATGTCTGGGCTTTGTGCTTGCCTGCAGGGGAGGTGCTTGGGTATCATCTTGCGCTGCCTTGGTTAGGCTTTTGTAGCTGAAGTAAGGACAGTATCTTGGAGTTTGTTGGGAAATGCACCCATGAACAAGAAGTCTTATGGTTTCTGCCGCTCGTCATTTGTAGGTTGATAATTCAAGCTGTGGTGGAGTGGAAATTACATTTTAGGGACCTTGCCATGACATGAAAACATTACAGGGGAACATTTAAACTGCTTTTGTTAAAGCACTTTGGAAGCACATTCTTGTGCCAGTTCTAAGTCATTAATTCCCAAAGCGGCTTTTCTCTCAAGAAGCCAAAAAAGAGGCCTACGGGGTGATGGGAGATAGCACACACTCAGATGCTTTTAACTCAAACCTCAGTTGTGCCCCTTCTCTGTGCCAGGCGTGATGCTAGGCAGCCGATGTAGACCACCTCTACTTCATCCTCACAACGACCCTGCCAGGTAGGCAGCCTTCCCATTTTACAAAGGACACCGAGGCATGCAGGGTTTGAAAAACATACCATCCATGTCAGAATCCTTCCTTTAGGTTTATAAAATGCTCACACAATTCACCTCCTGTGTCCTGCATGTCCATGAACAATATAGAGTATCATTTTACTTTATTTAATGGGATCATGCCAGACATATCTTTCTGCCACTTTGTATTTTTGCTTCATGTTACATTTTGGGATTCTGCATATTGATGATGCGAAGCTCTAGACCTTGCATTTCTAACTAGTGTTAGCATTCCATTTTAGGGCTGTACCACAGTTTGTTACTCATTTTCCAGTAATGAACATTAGGCTCCTGGCAGTTTTTCACTGTGACATACAATCCTGGAGTGAACCTTCCTGAGCAAATCTCTCTGGATCTATGTTATGTCCTCTTTCTTGCTTTACTCTTGGAATGGGTGTGAAAGGGTATCTGGTATAGTTTGAATTTCCATTTTCTTGAGACGTGGCGTCTTTTTGTGTGTTTACCGGCGATTCTGTATTTTGTTAATTGCCTGTTATCCTTTGCCTACCCTTTTAATGAGTTGTTTTTCTTACCGATTTGTTAAGAATTCTCTATGAATTTTTGCCTTTGCATCCTTTGTTGATTATAAAAATTGCAGGGCTTATCTTTTTAACTTTGTTACAGTAAAGGGGCATCACAAATGAGTGATGGTGTTCTTTAGTAGGAAGATACTTTAAAATTACGAATGTTTTCTTTTACGATTTGCTCTTTGGTGTCTTAAATTTTTCTGGTCTGGAGTTAGTAAGATATTCTCCTATATAATTTTCTCATGGTTTTAAATTTTGCTTTTAATATGTAGGCAGGTATTTAAATTTGGGTAAATTTAAGTAACTAAATTTAGTCTATCTAAAATGTATGTGTGGTGTGACATTGTCTTTATTGAACTAACCCTTCTCTGATCTAATTTTACTTTTTTCCATATGGAGATTCTGTGCTGACGCCATTCACTGCGAGGTGCATCCTTGCCTCTGATTTGTAAGGCTGCTTTTCTTATGTATCTGGGACTCTGTTTCTGGGCTCACTGTTTTCTTTGATTTGTCTCATTTGTCTGTTCTTGTACTGTTAGCATGATATCACATTTGTCATAGTTATCAGATTCTCTGACTCTGTAATGTTGACTGGAATTTCACCGAATTTATGGCTCTCTGGGAAGAATTCACATCTTTACATCATTGGGATTTCTGAACCATGACCTTGGCATTTTTCTCTATTCAGGTCTTCTTTTAGTGCCGAAATAATATTTTATTATTTTCCCCACACATTTTACACAGCTGTTGGATTTATCCTAGGGATCTTATATCTTTTGTTACTATCATGGCTGTGTCTTTTTCTTTTTTTTTTTTACATTTTCTATCAGTTATTACTGGTATAGAGGAATGCTGTCGGTTTTTATATGTTGATCCGGTCAATCTAACAATCATGCTGAACATTCTAACTTTCAGATTTTGTCATTTTTCTGCAGGTAAGGGCAGTCTTTATCTTCTTTTCTATATTTATCATTTGTTTTTTCCTGCTATATTTCATTGGCTAGGGCCTTAAGCAGAAGCTTTAACAGGCATCTGTGTGTTATTTCTGAAGTTAATGGGAATATTTTTTTATTATGTTAATCACCATACATTACATCATTAGTTTTTGATGTAGTGTTCCATGATTCATTGTTTGTGTATAAC
Source organism: Callorhinus ursinus (assembly GCF_003265705.2). NCBI lineage: Eukaryota > Metazoa > Chordata > Mammalia > Carnivora > Otariidae > Callorhinus > Callorhinus ursinus. The sequence continues at coordinate 142,631,166 of NW_027397063.1, forward strand.
ACCCAGTGCTCCATGCAGTACATGCCCTCTTTAATACCCATCACCAGGCTAACCCATCCCCCCACCCCCTCCCCTCTAGAACCCTCAGTTTGTTTCTCAGAGCCCATCGTCTCTCATGGTTCATCTCCCCCTCCGATTTCCCCTGCTTCATTTTTCCCTTCCTACTATCTTTTTCTTTTCTTTCTTTTTTTTTTAAACATATATTGCATTATTTGTTTCAGAGGTACAAATCTGTGATTCATCAGTCTTGCACAATTCACAGTGCTCACCATAGCACATACCCTCCCCAATGTCTATCACCTAACCACCCCATCCCTCCCACCCCCCCCACTCCAGCAACCCTCAGTTTGTTTCCTGAGATTAAGAATTCCTCATACCAATGAGGTCATATGATACATGTCTTTCTCTGATTGACTTATTTCGCTCAGCATAATACCCTCCAGTTCCAACTAAGTCGTTGCCAAATGGCAAGATCTCATTCCTTTTGATGGCTGCATAATGGGAATATTTTTAATATTTTACCATTTAAGTCTGATGTTTATTGTAGGGTTTGATAGATGCTCTTCTTCTAGATGAAGCTCAGGTAGGCTGTGGCTCGGTGGAAAGAGAAGATGCATACCACACACACAAACACACACATTGTAAAATGAGATTAAAATTCTGATTTGTTTAGCCAAGAAGTCAGAAGGTTATTAGAAGGCAGGTGGCCTCCTAGAGTGTAGCTGCACCACACAAACTCAGCCCAGCTTACCAGGGCTCTGGAAGTCCTCCCTGAGGTCGCATTTGAAAAAAAAATCACAGGAGCTGGCTGGGTCTGGGCAGTTCAACACTTTGTTCTTTCGTGGTCTTATAACCTGGGACTCAGATTGTGTAGTAATTTAGTCTCTTAATAGGAAATGGAGCCCTGGCCCTCGCGCCTCTGTTCGGGAGACGTTTACTGAGTTCCTCCTCTGCTTGGCACTGTGTGCTGCACAGAACTCACTCTTTCTGTCCTCAGGAAGTGGCTCCAGTTTTCTGTGGTTGGACCCAGTAGAAGGATCTGGCATGAGTGGTTGAATGAGCCCCTCATTCTGATTGACCCTCTGGTTCAGTGCCACTGGTCTGGGGCCAACAACCTTTCTGATTGGCAAAACAGAGCATGGCAGAGGCGCTGTTCCTGGGAGCGATATTGATGTTTTTGCTAAGTAACCTGTTAGGACAATGACTACATAAACCCCATCTTGGAATGGAGGGAAGACTGTGTATATGTTTCTGTGTATAGAGGCAGAAAAAGCCCAAATCATATGTACTAGATTTTAAGGACTTTATAAAACACCTAAAATGTTAAAAAAAAAATTACAAGCAACCTGTAAGGTCACTCACTGCAAACATTTTGTTTCATTTACTTTTGATCTTTTTTCTTTATAGACATTAAATGCGTGTGTCACACACACTGTAATTATTGATCATGTAGTGGATATATCCTCCGTTTAGTGAATATTTTCCCTTACGTTTTTTTTTTTAAATTGAGATTCACATACCATAACATTCACCCCTTAAAATATACAGTGTAGTGGTTTTAATTTACCCACAAGGCTGTGCGGCCATTACCACTATCTAATTCCAGCACATTTTCATTACCCCAAAAAGAAACCCAACCCTATACCATTAGCAGTCACTCCTCATCCCCCCCCCCCCCGGGAATCACCAATCTACTTTCTGTCTCTATGGATTTGCCTATTCTGGACATTTCATGGAAGAGGAATCATACAATATGTGGCCTTTTGTGTCTGGCTAAGTTATTAGCATGACGTTTTCAAGGTTCCTCCATGGTGTAGGATGTGTCAGAGTTTCATTCCTTTTTATGGTGGAACCATCTTTTATTCTTTGGGTAGGCTCGTTTAAAAATTATCTATCTAGTTTCTCTAGAAGGGCATTTCAGTGGATTCCCATTTATCACTGCATTCCAAACTTCTGTGCCCTTTTTTAATTCTCCCACTAATGTACATCTCTGGCCTTTGCTAGCTTTTAAGGAGGAGGGGACCCCAGTAGCAGCTGATTTGCTTAGATTTGGCAGTTTCCACTTGTGCTCCCGGCTGTATGCATCTAATAATATTACTACTGGGAAGTAAAGTTTCTCCTTATTATTTGGTGATGGCAGTGGGGACATGTATGCCTGTTTCATGGTGTTCTGCCAAGAACACGGCATTCTACCTGCTATCAGGCAGAGGGCACATGGCACAAAGTGAACCATGGAGAAGACCCAGGATGATCTGTGTTCAGTTCAGCTTCAAATCCTGTCACGTGGAGGTTTTACTAACTCCTTAGACCTTGGAGTCTTTGCTTGTAAGGGTGGGATTGTCCGGTCTATGTCACTGGGCAGTCTTAATGATTAAATGGGATATTTTTATAAAGGTGCCTGTCTTGTGGTAGTGTTCATTCCTCATGACTGGCAACGTGACTCAGAGCTTAGATAAGCAAGGGGACCCAGGGAGAAAGCTCTTCACGAAATCCTTTCTCCAGTTCTACCTTTTTTCTTAGGATAGTCCTCTTGGCTGGGTATAAACCTGATGGGGAGGTGATGGGGGCCTTGGTTGCTGCCCCCACCTAACATTCAGCCCTGCTGTTACCATGACAACATCTCTACGGCTCCAAGCTCCAGTGAGAGGGTCCGAATAATTTTTGTTCCCTTACCATCCATGCCAGCTGCTTATATTAGCTTTCTAACAGCTCTAATTGTTTATATTTCTGTCTTGATTTTTCTCTATGAGGTAATTTTTTCTAATATGAGTATAGGTCAGGAACGAGAGCCAACAGAACCTCCTTAGCAACGCATCTCTGCCTTCGTCCCCTGTACTGGGAGTAATATCACGCAGGGGCAGAGTGGTAATCTAATGGGAACTAGAATCTGACTTGCAATTATCCATACTATCAGGACCAATATTGCTTCTCAAGAGAAAAAGCCAAAGCCCAAATTAAAAAACCAAACAAAGCACAAAAGCACCAAAACCAAAACCAAAACCAAAACCAAAACCCACAGCCATGTTATTGTCGTGTTGCTCCATATGTGACATGTGTTTTCTGTTCTACCTCAGGGATCCTCAGTCTGGCATCTGGGGTCGTGGATTTACTTCAGTTCTATTTCCCGGAGTCTTTTGATCGCCTCCCCAGGGATTCTGGCCTCTTTGATGGTCCCAAGCCAACTGTCTTGGAGTCTTGTAGTGTGAGCGACTTGGCAATTTTGCTACGAGGGAACAAAAGGAAAACCCAGCCTATTGAATTCGGAGCCCACCAGGTGAGCTTTTTGGGATTTCATGTTGTGACATCAAAGGCAGTTTGCAGTTGGAAAAAGGTTTGGGAGAACGAATTATTCCACAGCATAGAGTGCAATAGCTCCTCTGCCAGAATGGGTCAATTTCAGATCTGGGTGAGGGAGCAGTTGTTAATATTTCAGCTAGCTTGGTTTACCAAATCCAGGCAGGCCACTTCTTTTTAAAGATGTTACCTGCCTCCCACACAAATGGACTGAGCTTTGCAAGATCCCTTTTTGTAGAATTTGATGTTTTCTCTTTCCTATCTCCTTCTTCTTTCCTTCTCCCCCAGGTAATCCTTGTAGCTAATGAAATGGCAAAGGAGAAAATTCCGGAAGAGCTGGGGTTAGCCCTTGTGCTAACCGTGTATGAAGCGAAAGGTTTAGAATTTGATGATGTCCTCCTTTACAACTTTTTTACTGACTCTGAGGTATGTTATGCTGAATGCTTTTCACGCTGTGCATGCATATATATGTATGAGCTACACTTCCTCTCTGGGAAAGAGAACGTGGAGCTGAGTAGAAGTGAGTTTCTCACAGGTACCTCTTTCTGTTCTGGAGCATCATCCATTCAGTGTGGGCTTTGTGTGCTTGGATATGGGTTTTGTCAGTGGCTGTGCGTGGTTTCCCAGTATGTCATGGGCTGGTTCTCCCGTGCCCTGCCCTGCTCTCTCTTTCTTCTGAATGCCTGGTACCCGAGTGCCAGCTTCCAGTGTTCACTAGCTCTGTTATCCTTGACTCCCAAGGATGCTCCAGTTGGAGTGAGCTCTAAGGAGAGCCTTACAAATGAAGGCAAGGTTAGCAGTGTCTACCCTATGAGGACAGAACTGGGCAAAGTTCAGTTCATAGAAAGAGAAAACTCCGGAAAGACAAATGAGGCCTGGTTCCTGGCCACTGGATCAGGTAATGTGGGGGTTGAGGAGAGCTGCCCCGCCTGGGAGCTCCCTTCTGGCATGACCTCCCCCCTGCTTGCGGCCCATGCAGACCATGGCAGTGAGAGAGTCTCTGGATTGACCCGCAGGACCTCCGTGCCAGCCCACCGCTTTGACTTGGCTCCCGAGTCCAAGAGCTTGGGATGGTCTTTCTTGCCGAGCTCACTACATTATGGGTAGAGTCACCAACTCGAGCCACTTGTTTCTTTTTCACCACTGTCTTTCGGTGGGTGCTCAGGCTGGCTGCTGACTATGCTGGGGGGTCTGCTCTGGGCACGTAGCTGGCTGTGTCCTGGTCCCTGTTGCAGACTTCCCACTGCACATCGTGCATGCTTGAAGGGGCTGTTGTACTGTTAGCTTTGACACCTTAAATCTGCCCCAGAACTGACTGTTTTAAATGGAGTCCTGATTTTTTTTCCTGATCTTTTAAAAAATAGGATTGCCTTGATGATAGCTCTGACTACTATTGCTATGGGTACTTCGCGGTTTATAAAGCCCTTTTTCAATGCTTTGTTTCCCTTCATCCTCCACTAACCCTCTGAGGTTGTATGTCTTCTCGTTACCCTCATTCTACAGATAAAGCTGAGGGTCATGGAAATTAAGTAAATTGCCCATAGTCACGGTGTAGGTGCCAGAGCCTGGAGACCAACTCAGATGCTTTGAGTTCTCAGTTTTGCAATCTTTCCTCTGTACTCCTTTCCTTTTAAAGCCCCGCATGCAAATTGGCTTCCAGAACCTTCCACGATGAGTATATCATTGCCATATCTTAGGTGCATTCCTTTTCTTTTGACTTTTGTTAATGAAATCAGATGCACTCTCATTAACCCTGGAACCATTTTTAATATCTGAGAACTAACTCTTTTTTCTCATAATACATCCATTGGTCATGGTTGGACCGAGGCTGTGCTGAAAGAGGAAGGGGTAAGACTTTGTTGTTCCTGTCCTTTATTAACTGCCAGTTGTATGCTTGTGCCAGTAAGAAGCCCAAGGAGCTCTGGACTTATGGATCTGTAACTTGTGGTCACTTCTGTTTGCGAAAGAAAAATCCAGTTATTCTGTCTCACCCTGATCCTGGAAATGGCGAAGGCCCAGATGTCTTGACCCTGTGCTCCCAACCAATGGCTCAGTTTGTTGCATAAAATTAAAATAATCACAAATGGAATTTTTTGGCAACATCCACTTCATCCCATGTGCACAATAAGACTTCTAAAAAGACTCCTGATGTGGTGCTCCTTCTCAGTTCCTGAGGAATGTCATTATGCATTCCCCCGGCACAAAGCACACCCTCCATTTATCATCGACAGAGTTAAGACCAAAAAACATCTCATTTCTAAATGAGAGGAAATGCTCTAATCAAAGCAGAGGAAAGACAGGGATCACCTAAGTCTTCAATCACCTGGCTCCTCATGTGGGGTTTCCTTCGGGGTGACTGGCTGCAGGCTGCTGCATAGTAATTGTATTTGACACGGGGGACAGTGGAGAGCTCCTCTCTCCACCCCTGGCCTCTTCTTCCACCCCTGGTTTATGTTTCTGGCAAACACACTCTTTGTGCATGTGTGTGTGGGGGGGGTGTTATTGTTGTCCTGGTGTGCGATTCTTCTCTTTAGAGGGTTTGTTGCTCCCTGTTCAACCACATAGTTGCCAGGGCCATCTTCTGAGATGGGGAAGGGACCAAGGAATGGTTACGCCAAATCCTTCTCTTCTAGGATTTGGCCTCATTTCGGGGAGCAGCAGTCTTTCTCCCAGTCACCCCCAAACTCTCCTCCTGTGGGGACTTAGAAGGGTGCTTGGCATTTACACTCAGCCCCAATGTAAGGACTCCCGGGGGAGTCCTTTCCTTCATCCTCCTGTGTGAATAGGACAGGAGGGACTTTGAAAACCACAGCTTTTATGGTTTTCACTTAAGAGAACAGGCCCCACCAAGGTGACCTTCACAATGATCAGTCCCAGTAGAAGAAGCTGGAAGACTTACATGCTGCTTCTTTTATTGTCAGAGGTGCTGTAGGCCTGTATTCTTGCCACAAATACACGTACTCCTCAGAGGCTCGATCTTGAAAGTAAAGTATGTTTTATTCCTGGAAACAGGTTAGTCCTGCACCATACGAGCGGCTTCTCCTTCTCATTCAGCAGTTTTAAAATATGTTGTGCTTCACTAGCCCTTCCAAGATCGGCTGGTCTGCACCTCACGCTGTCTGCCAGGAGAGCCTCACAAATGTCAAAACGCTTGTGTCTTTTGCCTGCCTTCCTTGGCCAGCAATTCAGAGTGTGAATGGCTCTACAAAGAGGACAGTCATAAATGTGTCCTGAGGCTTTTTTTTTTTTTTAACTCCCAACTACTTCAATGATTACATGATTCACATCTCTTTTCAGAATATGGTGATTAATTCCATAATTGGTTAGTGCATAACCATCCTTACTTAATAGACAGTGTTTATTTTTTAATATTAAAATAATTTTAATGTAATAATAATTTGATTAATATTAAATAAATTAGATTGCTTAAAGCATTTAACCTGATACTTATTAGTTTAAGTTATGGGGTGACTTAAAGAAGGTCGTGAACTGTATCCACTCCATGTTTTCATTATTCTTGAGAAAATACGTAGGTGGCAAGGAGCACCATTTTATACATGGAAAAGTAAAGGCTGAGGGGAGTTAACTAGCTACTCACAAGATTCAGTAAAGTATGAAATCTGAAATGTCATAGGAATTCTGCCCTCTAAATACTGCATGTATTCTGGGCACTTTAGCTTTAGCAGGGTCTGTCGACCATGGTCCCCAGGGCCAAATCCAGCCCACTGTCTACTTTTGTATGGCCCGTGGGCTAACAGTGGTTTTTACATTTTTAAAAATGGTTAAAAAAATCAAAGGAAAATAATGTTACATGACACATGAAAATTATATTCAGTTTTAGTGTTGAAAAATAACGTTTTATTGGAACACACAAGCCCATTCATCTACATAATTGACAATGGCTGCTTTTGCATCATAATAACAGACTTGAGTGGTTGTGAGAGAGGTCACATGGCCCACAAAACCTGAAATTTTTATCCTCTGACCCTTCAGAGAAAAAAACTGGCCAACTTCTGATCTATATAGTCACTATGGTTTTGTGGTTTGAGTTTGGATAAAGGGACACATGGCTAAAATCTCAACTATTTGTCAAGCATTGTGTTAGACACTCGACATTGATTATCTCCTTTTGTTTCCCAATAAACTTGGGTAGTTCTGTCATCCCCATTTTACAGAGCAGGAAAAGGAGACATGGAGGAAATAAACAATTTTTCTGAGGTCACGTAGCTAATGAGTGAAAAAACTGAGATACAGATGTGTTGTCTGATCTCAGTGTCCTGTGCACACTTTACTCCACAGCTCCTGAATTTTGTTCCATCCTTGGGTGAATAATTTAGTTAGAGAATTTTGTCATATATGTCTTAACAGCTGACACTAAGTGGCATCTCTCACACATTGTGAAAAGGGCTGAAGGACCCTGGGTTCCTCCCTCCATACTGCTTGTGGAAATTCTTTAAGCAAGAAACTTCCTGGATGCTTAGCATTCCTCTTGGAAGTGGGTATGTGTGCCTGGCTTCTCGGCCATCTTGGCCAAGTGTCTGGGGGAGTTTTCATGGTAGCTTCCCCTTTCCCTGCCTGTGCCACCTGAGGTCCCCCCAACTGAGGCCATAGGATAGCCCCCTCCTTGCAGCTGGGCTGAGGGCCCCAAGCCAGGAAAAGGGGGTTTAATTCATCATGAGGCTGTGTGTACAGTTCAAGGTTATATTCTGTTGGTTTTTAATTTGTCATTGTTGTTCAGGCTTACAAGGAATGGAAGATCATTTCTTCATTTACGTCTTCATCATCTGACTCCAGAGAGGAAAACCAACCACTGATTGAAGTGCCCCTGGAGAAAGCCAGCTCCTCCCAGGGTCGGTCTCTCACGGTGAATCCAGAAATGTACAAGGTGATTTTCTACCATTTGTCCACATGCTTATTTGACACGGGGAGGGCAGTAAACAAGGTTTGTATGAGAAGATGAGGTTAAAAATAGAGCCCGGTACTTGACTGGTTTTCTTGTGCATCAGCACTGGGGAGTGGAGGATGGGAGTGGGCATGGCAGGGATCTCAGTGTTGGCAAACTCTCTTTTCTCAGCAGAGAGTGGGGCTTGATGGGTGGGGCACTGTCTGAAAGTGAAAGGGGGAGGGTTGTACCTTCTAGTCACCTCTGGAGTTCAGCTCTCTTCAGAAATTTTGAAGTTGCTGACAGGGAACTCAGACGTGAAGTCCAGGACAATAATTCATGGATACTTGTATACCAGGCCTGACTATTGTTGGGGAGGAAAAAATGTTTCTCTGCCTTTTAAGATTCCTCTAGCTGGTCTAAAAATTAAATTGACATGAAACAGATTAACAGAAGAAAATAAAATTTAGGGGCACCTGGTTGGCTGAGTTGGTGAAGCCTCTGCCTTTGGCTCAGGTTATGATCCCAGGATCTTGGGATCAAGCCCTGCATCTAGCTCCCTGCTCGGCAGGGAGTCTGCTTCTCTCTGTTCCTCTGCTGCACGCACTGTTGCTGCTCTCTCGCTCGTACTCTCTCTCTCAAATACATACATAAAATCTTTAAAAAAATGTTAAGAAAATAAAATTTAGTTATGTATGTACAGGGAATCAACATAAACATGAGATTCCAAAAGTAGGCAAAATGAGGTGTATCTGTCCCAAGGAGAAAGGTGTAGGGTTCTAGAACTTCAAAGGGAAAGAAAGCAATTCACAAGAATACGAAAAACGTGAATGTTTGGTAAGCAGATGTTTGTTGGGCCATCCAGATCAATGGGACACAGAGGAGTTCACACAAACAGGCTTTGCTATGGAGCTCCCTGTTTAGCACCCCTAGTTCATATATACTACAGTTATCTATGGTGATTGCTCCCTTCCTGGAGCAGGTTCTCTGTCTAAATTCTTTTAGGAAGTCAGGGGGAAGGTCAAAGGTTCTTCGTGAACCTTTTGTTTCTTAAAAATAATCTGCCTAGGGCGCCTGGGTGGCTCAGATGTTAAGCGTTTGCCTTCGGCTCAGGTCATGATCCCAGGGTCCTGGAATAGAGTCCCGCATCGGGTTCCCTGCTCCTTGGGAGCCTGCTTCTCCCTCTGCTTTTCTCTCTCTCTCTCTCCCTCTGTCTATCTCTCATGAATAAATAAGTAAAATCTTAAAAAAAAAAGTAAAAATAATCAGCCTAAAATAATCCACATGCCAAAGAGATGGAAGTACACATTTTGGGGTGGCAAATTTTTCTCCACTACGCCATGAAGGGACCCAGCTTCCTTTTCCCTTCACATCGCAGCTGCCTCACTGAGAAGGAGGCTAAAGCTGAGCAGTTCTGCAGAGTTCTTGACTGAGGGAGGTTGATGGAGCCTCGGGAGAGTGAAAATTGAACGAGTAAAATGAAAAACTTTGGGGAGAAACTACCGCCCTAGTTTTATGTCTTGTACAAAGTATAAAACAAACAGAATAGCAATTATCAGGTTATTTCAGTAAATGCCTAGAAAGGTCTTCAGAAATAAAAGTTAAGGGGTGCCTGGGTGGCTCAGTTGTTAAGCGTTTGCCTTCGGCTCAGGTCGTGATCCCGGGGTGCTGGGATCGAGCCCCGCATCGGGCTCTCTGCTTGGTGGGAAGCCTGCTTCTCCTTCTCCCATCCCCCCTGCTTGCGTTCCCTCTCTCGCTGTGTCTCTCTCTTTCAAATAAATAAATAAAATCTTAAAAAAAAAAAGAAATAAAAGTTAAATCACTGCCAAGCTATGCAAACCTCTAGGTAGCCACAAATCCACTCTTGTTTGGAACTGTGCATTATTTAATCAAGTAGGCCCTCCCTGTGTTCAAGTCATAACCTCCTTATATCTGCGGCCCTCAATCATGGCATAGGTCATGAGTAATTTTGTACTAATGATAGTGGTCATAGAAGTGTAGGACTGGCTTAATTTGTAAAAATAAGGTATAGTACCTGTGTAAGATGTAGCCGTTGGGATAAATTGAGTGAAATGTACATGGGACCTCTCTGTTACTATCTTCGTGCCTTCCTATGAACCTATGATTATTTCAAAATATAAAATTACAGCCGATAAGGGCAGGCCTGTGCTAATGTTTCTCCCTTGCTACAGCTTCACTTATCTGTGCTGAGGCCACAGTGAGCCTCCTGTCCTGCTCACGCTTCTGCTATACTGAAATTTGGTTTTTGTATTTCAACAAATTGAAGTGTATCACGTTGAAGCTCTAGACAAAAAGTTCTCCGTTTTTGTCCTCAATTTAGCTCCTCAATGGAGAGCTGAAGCAACTATATACTGCCATTACACGGGCCCGGGTGAACCTCTGGATCTTTGATGAAACCCCAGAGAAGCGGGCTCCTGCTTTCAGATATTTCATGAGAAGAAGGTTTGTCCAAGTTGTGAAGACAGATGAAAATAAAGGTAAGATCTCATTAAGATATTCTGGCTGTTGGATACAAAACAAAACATGTTACTCTCATTTAAATAATAATTCCCCCCAAAACAAAACAAAACAGAACGTTACTCTCAACTTCTTCTTATGGTCAGGTATAAAGGATTTAGATTTTGGAAAGCACTTTCCTTCCTTTCCACATTCTTCTGAGAAATGAGAGTTCGTATTTACTGCTAAGGTGTGTGGGAAAGTGTGGTTGTAATGGGATGGGGGGAGGTTAATACCTTCAGGGAAGATTTATTATTGGTCCTTTAAAAGTGAGGGTCATGGCAGGGCCCTGGCTGGCTCAGTCAGTAGTGCGTCTGACTCTTGATCTCAGGGTCATGAGTTCAAGCCCCATGTTGTGTGTGGAGCCTCCTTAAAAAAAAAAAAAGTGAGGGTCCTGGGCGAGGTTGAGAAGAAATAGGCTTTGTTGAGGGAACACAAATTGCTATGGTCTTTGGACAGCTGACTGGCAATATCTATCAAAATAAAAAATGTGCTGGGTTAAAAGTGACCCAGCAATTCCTGTTCCAGGAACCTATCCTAGAGATGTTCTTGTAATAAAATCTCAAAGATACATGCACAAGAGTGTTCCTCACAGCCCCATTTGTAATTATAAGAAACAAAACGACCCAAGTGTCCACCAGTGAGAAACTGTTCTTGGGGGCTGCTCTGGTCCTAGGACTTGTGCGACTTGTTGAGGAGAAAGGGACACCTTTCACTTTTCCCCTTCTGTGCTGTTTGCAGTGTTTAAAAAGCCAAACCAATATTGTGTGTTGTTTTGATCACTTACTGGCTAATTAAAAAAATGGAGTGCAGATCTCCTGATAGGATAACTCGCAGGAGAAGTCATTAGCCCTTCATGAAGGAGAAAATTGTTGTCCTTCGTATGAGTTAGCCATTGAGTCGGCTCCTCCAGGCCACAGTTAATTTCTCTACGGATGGGGGAAAATGCAGGGCTCAGCCACTGTGCAGGGGTCTGCTGCTTTCCTGAGCGTTTTCTGGCCAGTTTTATGGAGACTATTTCTGGTGGCAGCCAATGGCTCAGTTGGGGACCAGCGTTAGCTGTTCTGTTTCTGGGCCCTGGCTGTTGGGTGTTATGGGGAAAGTTGAAGTCTTGGAATGAAAAAACCCTAGCTTCTCATCAAAACTTTCTACCTGTGCAGCCACATGACCTTGTCCAGACCCACTTTCTCACCCTGGGCCTTCACTTCTTCAACGAAAAGGGAGGGGGCAGGCTGGCCTGCTGTGGTCATTCTTAATCTCCCTCGTGGCGCCTATTCCTTTCATTCCCAGAGTAGATTCTGGCACCTGTTATAAGAGATCATCAAGATAGGCAGTTTTCTTTCATTTAAAGATTCCGAATGAAACAAGATCACAATTTATTTTCTGTCTTGGTAGCGTTAAGAATACACGAAAAAGGACATTCTTTTTTTTTTTTTTTTTTAAAGATTTTATTTATTTATTTGAGAGACAGAGAGAGAAACAGCATGAGAGGGGAGAGGGTCAGAGGGAGAAGCAGGCTCCCCGCTGAGCTGGGAGCCTGATGTGGGACTCGATCCCAGGACTCTGGGATCATGACCTGAGCCGAAGGCAGTCGCTTAACCAACTGAGCCACCCAGGCGCCCACGAAAAAGGACATTCTTAAGTGTGTTGTAAGTTGCACATGGTAACGTGCATGGGCTCTCTGCTCGGTGGTACATCTGTTCTCGGTGAGAACATCTGTTCCCGCTGTGCAGGGGGAGCTGGGGATGAGCGGACTGACTGTGTAATTTGGGTGTCTTTATCATCGTGCTGGCAGCATTCGCCTGCCCTAGGTGGAGCTACCGGGGAGCTCCCTGTGAGGATGAAATGTCACCGGAGCACGGATAGCACGCACGGAGTCAGGACAAGACGCTGCAAAGTCATCTTTGCACACGGCACTGCAGGGCATGGCAGAGGGCCAGCGAGAGGGAGTTTGTGCCTTCTAAAGGAAGCTGGCATGTCTGCCTGGCTGTCCCCCGTTGCTATCCATGGGCCGGGGCATCCTGGACCCCTTCGGCCCAGATTTGGCTCTCAACCTTGTGTTGGTCATCAGTCTTCCACATACTTCTTGCAGCTGAGGCTCAGAACCTGCAGAGAGGGGTTGCCTACGGCTGTTGATGCTCGGGGGGCTGCAGGAGGGGTGGCTGATCTGGTCGCCAGCAGGCTAGTGTGACAACAGAAGGGCCTGACAGCAGGTGGTTGTGACAGTCCATGTCCACCGATGGGGACGTGTCACATTGCTTACTCTGAGGGCAAAGTCTGCACGTTTGAAAATACTGTAAAACCCTGTCACCTTGTCCCCTGTGTGGGAGTTTGCCAAGAGCCACATGGCTTTGGATTTTCAAGGAGGAATTAGAATATTCTGTCTTCTAATCCATCGCCGTAGGAGAGGAAGGTAGACTGAAGATTGAAAACTGGGCAACATCCTTTCTTCCCTCTGCCTCCTCCTTCCAAAACACACAACAACCTGGCTTGGTAAGCTAAAACCCATCTTAAAATGAATCCTGGAAAGACAGCACAGGTGTATTCGTTTGCCCGGGCAGCTGTAATAAAGCGCCACAAACCGTATTGTCTTACAGTACTGGAGGCAAGATGTCCAAGATCAAGGTGTCAGCAGGTTTGGTTTCTTCTGAGGCCCCTCTCCTTGGCTTGTAGATGGCTTCTCCTCCATGTGAGCCCCTGGTGTTCCTTTCTGTGTGTGTTAATCTCCTTTTCTTGTAAGGACATAGAATGGACTAGGATTCACCTGAACGGCTTTGTTATAATTTCATCACAACTTTAAAGACCCTGCCTCCAAATATAGTCCACATTCTGAGGCATTGAGGTTTTTAGGCTTCAACATATGCATTTTTGCGGTGGGGGAAGGGGGCAGACTTCAGCCCATAAGGGGATGGACGCCCAGAGTAGCAAACCCACTTTTTTTTCATTTTAGACTTTGATGACAGTATGTTTGTTAAGACCTCAACGCCTGAGGAGTGGATCGCACAAGGAGAATATTATGCTAAACACCAGTGCTGGAAGGTAAGGAGCCGGGCTGGGAGCCAGTGGGGGAGGTCTTTGTGACTGGTGACCTCATCAGGCCTCACAGGCAGGTTTTCCACCATCATGCTTGCCAGGAGGATAGGGCGAAGGCTGTGGTGCTTGTGCTTCTTCTTTGGAAACATCAGGCTACCCTGCGATGAGGAGAGCTCCCCGCCCAGCTCCTTCTCCAGGGCAAGCATGACAACCCTCCACCGTGGCCAAGTGTCAGCATGACTTGCCAGGAAAATGGAGAGTCATGACCTCTGCCCTGCTGACAAACCCCTCTGCTTACTTTCTTTCCCTCTTGTGCTCTGTGTTTAAACATTTTTGCTGTCATCCCACCGCATTTTAGAATAGTCACAGACTGGTCATTTGTTTTTCATGTTTTTCAAATTTGATCCGACATAGACTCGACTGCCAAGCTGAGTCTGGTGAGCAGGGGTTAGGCTTCATCACTAGACTCAGTTGACCAATTCTGGGCCACAAGCCATCCTAGTGAGCTTGAGCAGTCTTCTTCCAGCCAGTGTTATCTCTACCAGTCCTCTGGAAATAGTGAAACCAGCGTGAAGAGCCCCATCCCTCTCCCGACGGTCAGCATCCCTACACATCACACAGTTTCCGGGGGGGCACCGTGGCGTGTGTGTTTCCCAGGATGCAATGGTGATGATGTCTCCCCTTGCAAGGCACAGACACCTTCAGCTCAACAAACTCATCATGGGCCCTGTCTCATTCCATTTCCTCCTTGTGTCATCTGAGGCTTGTCAGAAGCACAATGACTGCAGCAGGCCATGCAGCCCATTCCCCTCAGCAGCATCGCAAGCAGGGCTGGAGGGCGGACGCCTTTCTTCTCGGGGGTCTCTTTCTTTATCATGAAGTTCCCCGTAGACTTCTCCTTACATCTCACTGCTCGGTACTAGGTCACATGCCCATGCCTGTTGCCAGGGAGTCTGGGAGAGCAGTCCCATCCTGCAGTTTCAGCCCTTCGTGGCAGGCAGGTTCTGCCATCACGCAAGGGAGGGAGAGGGGTATCCTGTGGGCTGGTAACCAACAGCCGAATTTAGCGGAGTGGCTCCTGTAGTCTCAGCCGGGTGACCCACGTCTGAACTCAGCAACCAGTCCACAAGCAGGTCTGCTTCTGGGGCTTGGTTGGCTCTTGGCTCAGATGATGGGGGTGAATGGGGTTCCTGAATCACGTGCACTTCATCCTCCAGCAGGTGAGCCTGGGCTCGTTCATCTGGTGCCTCAGCAGCGTTCAAAGAGCAGAGGAGCATAGGGGGCCCCCTGACGCCTGGCCTCGGAGCTGGCCCTGTGTCGCTTCTGGTACATTCTGTTGGCCAGAGCAGGTCATGGCCCAGATCTGAAGGGAGGGGTCATAGGCAGCATGTCTATGCATGGGTGGGAGAAGCTGCAGAATTACACGGTAAAGGGGCATGGGTGGACTGTTGCCACCTTGCAGTCAGCGCTAAAGGGTGAGAGAACAGAATGCGCGCTGTTGTGTGTTTGGGCGTGTCTGCCAAGCGTTTGCACAAATCTGTAGTATTTAGCGGCTGGAGGCTGACAGAGCTCTGAAACTTTATTCACTGCCCATCCTTGTTAAAACTTGGCTGCTGCTGTAAAACCAAGATCCTTTTTCGGGGGAGGAGCAGGGAGGGAAGGGCGGGATAATATGGCCAGCAGGTATGGATATGAAATTGGAAAACTGGATAGCCTTTCCCTTTATTCCCTTCAGAACACTGTTGGTGTTACTCCATATGTGTTGCCTATGGATTTCCAATTCTTTATCCCTTTACAAGAGCCTTTTGAACATTTGAATCTAAAATCCTTTTTTATGGGAATAGACACAGATGAGAATGTTATAAAAAGCCTTCTCACCTGATTTTATTTTGATTCCGCTAAAGGACTTCAGGACTCAGGTGGTTTATTGAGCTTTTGGCTGCATGTCAGTGAACGTTCCAGAACCACCATACAAATGGCAATCACTTGAGATTGATTCATTCAACAAATTTCCTGTTGAGCTGTGGGCCAAACATCATGTTTAGGTTGCAGGGATGTGATGGTGAGCGGGACAGGCACTCAGAAGAGTGTCCAGCTCCAGCTGTTACAGATATCATCGCGGAGAGACCTGTTGCTCCTAGAACCACCCGTCCTGGACAGGGAGGCCAGGGAAGGCTGCTCTAAGTAGGAGCCTTGAGCTAAGGCCTATAAGATGAATGAAGTTAAGTGGACAGAGAAGGGGTGGAAGAGCATTTCAGTCAGAAGGAATAGCATGTGCAAAAGTCCTGTGGTGAGAAAGAGTGTGGCACAGGTCACGGGAATGCAAGGAGGCCCATGAGGCTGGGGAAGCTGAGGCAAAGAGCCTGAGGGAACAAGATGTCATCTTGTCTACTTAATCCTTTCCTCGCCCACACTGAGACCTAATCTTTACATGCTGGACCAGACGTGACTTTCTGCCCTATAGCCTGTGCTTTGAGACATGGTATCAGCATTCCTGCTTTAGAAAGGCAGCTTTCTGCTGGCAGGAATGGGGGTCCAGGCAACATTCCTGTGATGCTCGTCTGCCCACTTTCTACCTGCTAACACAGACCTGCATGACCCAGGGCTCTAGCCAGTTATCTTCTGGGATGTGTGGTGACACCATCTCCATCCCCATCCCTACCCCCATTTCTGTGCTGCGGCTGTTTCACCAAGACTATTGGTTAGCCATTATAGTTACCATCTAGAGAGAACCTGTGTGGGGCCCAGAAGAGCCACTGGGTGACTTTGGGCCCATGGCTCTGTGTTTTTGTTACTATATACAATGAGAAGGATGAAACTTCTCACACATGGCTATTGGAAGATTAAGTGAGGGTGTTAATTATGGCAGCTTATAAAAATATATTCTGTATAACTTTTCCATGGATTCCGGGCACTTTCAAGATTTTATTTATTTGAGAGAGAGAGTGAGACAGTGTGTGCACGAGCAGGGGTGGAGGAACAGAGGGAGAGGGAGAAGCAGGCTCCCTGCTGAGCAGGGAACCCCATGTGGGGCTCGATGCCAGGACCCTGGGATCATGACCTGAGCCGAAGGCAGACGCTTAACCGACTGAGCCACCCAGGCACCTCTCTGGGCACTTCAAAAGGAACCTTTGAGTGGGAAGTGTTCGCGGGTAACATTACTGGGCTTTGTCCTGTGAGGCCTTTTTTTTTTTTTTTAGCTCATCAGCACGTTCCTGCTCCTCCCCCACAGGCTGGGCTGGGATGAGACTCACTGCCTTGTCAGTGCAAACATGGCACGTGTGCTTTAACCCTTGTTTTGTATGTCACCTCCATTCCCTTGCTGGGAATCAAGACATTTTGCCTGTTTTAGGTTGCCGCCAAGTGTTACCAGAAAGGAGGTGCATTTGAGAAGGAGAAGTTGGCGCTGGCCCACAACACTGCTCTGAACATGAAATCCAAGAAAGTCAGCCCCAAGTAAGAGTCTCGGGGGTCATCTCAGGGCCGCTCTGGTGAGATCAGCTGGTGGGATCTGTTGGGGCTAGGTCACCATTCCATGGGTACTCTGTTTTCTCTCCCTTCTCCAGGGAGAAGCAGGTGGAGTACTTGGAACTGGCCAAGACCTATTTGGAGTGCAAGGAGCCAAAGCTGTCCCTTAAGTGCCTGAGCTATGCCAAGGAGTTCCAGCTGTCCGCCCAGCTGTGCGAGAGGCTGGGGAAGGTACGGGCCTAGCCTGCATTCCGCTGGGAGAACTGGGCTTCCTCAGCCCCTGCTTGAGTCAGGGAGGGGCTCTGGGCCTCCAAAGAGGGAGAGGTCGGCTCTGAAGACTATAGGGCAGCCACCTTTTCTCCACTTGCACGAGTGTTTACGTGGCTCCAAAGACGTGTGTGTGCGCATGCGTGTCCACATCTGTGTGAATGTTTGCGACCTGATGTTAATCACAGGAAGGTCAATTGTTCAAATCAAAGATTTTATTTATCTGACAGAGACACAGCGAGAGAGGGAACACAAGCCAGGGGAGAGGGAGAGGGAGAAGCAGGCTTTCCGCTGAGCAGGGAGCCCGATGTGGGGCTCGATCCCAGAGTCTTGGGATCAAGACCTGAGCCGAAGGCAGATGCTTAACCACTAATCCACACAGGCGCCCCCAATTGTTCAAATCAAAGGGGAGGTGGGTTTTGGATCCTCCCTTCCTGTCCTCCATGTTCGGTCTGGAGTCTGCCTGTGTGAATGGCCTGGCATTGACATAGTGGTTTTTCTGCGTTCTCAGTAATTGTTCTAGATCTGCACCAACCAATCTGGCAGCCACCAGCTACATGTGGCTATTTAATTTATAATTTAATGAAAATGTAATAAAATTACAAATACGGTTCCTCAGTCTCACTAGCCACACTTGAAGTGCTCATTGTTCCAGAATATTTCCATCATCACAGAAAGCGCTGTTGGATAGAGCCGCTGATTAGAACTTAGCTACTCACAGAGTGGTCGGCAGGCTGGTGGTGGGCCACAGATTTTTATTTGTCTGCAACAAGATCAACACAGAAGATGAAAGTAACCAGTGAGAGACTGTCACAGCACTTTGGCATTGCCGTAACCTCCAACCGGTGATGATTTTTTTAGTGATTCCTTTGTCTTTTTCATTGAGATATAATTGGCATGTAAAATGATATCAGTTAGAGGTATACAGCTAATGATCTGATACATGCATGTATTGTGAGATGATCACTACAGTAAGTTTCATTAACGTCCATCACTATACAGAGTTACAAAATTTTTTTTCTTGTGATGAGCTCTTTTAAGATCTATTCTCTTAGTAACTTTCAAATATACAATACAGTGGTAACTATAGCCACCATGCCGTACCTCACACGATTCAGCCGGGACTGCTGCATCCCCCCTCCTCCCGGGGGTAGGGGCTTTATGCCCCTCCAAGAGGGGGGTGGGTTTCCACATGTCTTTGTGAAATGTAGTAGCTCCTGGATCCTCAGAGCACCCTGGGCATTGGGTGGGGTGGGGGTGGCACCTACCGGGGACTTTCAAGTGTGGCCCCAAGTCCGTGTAAAGATCGTAAGGCCCTCCTGGTGCTGCCTGCCCTGCCCCCTGTTTATTAGGGGATGTGACTTGTTAGGGTGAGGGAGATGGGGATAGGATAAGGATTTCAGGGCGGGTGGGAGTTTGGGTCCTAAGGTCCTAGGAACTAGGGTAGCTTCCAACTTTACCGTGTTCCTTAGTAGCCAGCCCTTCAGGCTCCCATGCCGCCACCTGGACCCTAAGTGGTGACGGCTACAGGGAACCAGCCTAAGCCTTTGTGTCCCCTTTTTGTGTACCAGTGTCTGCCACGACAGAGTCAGAGATCTCCTCCTTACTCACGTTGCCCACCCAACTCCCCCCAGCCTGGCAAGCTCTTCCTCGGAAAATAGGAGGCCCGGGGACCAGGAGGCCATTAGTACAGCCTATGTTCCCTTCCTCGGGACTTCAGTGTCTTCAAAATGTGGAGGCCGCTCTGCTCCTGGAAACACAGCCTTCCCTGTTTCCTTCCCCTTCCACAGGCTTGACCTCTGGTAGCAGCCTCTTCCACTTCCTCTCCCCTGTATGTTCTAGCAGCTCCAAGCCCCACCCAGGGAAGGGGCTGATCTCTTTCTTTGCTCAGGCTCCTCCCTGGAAGGGGGTCCAACTTGAGCCTCAGACCTCATGTGGTCCTCCCACCAAACCAACCAGCACGATTCAAGTTGATCAGCTTGGCAGCAGTGTTTGTCAACATCCTTAGACCAAATTGCCTCCATGTTCCCAGCCCCCAGATGTGTGCTACCCCCGCAAATAAATGTTTGTGAGGCGGCCCTGGGGGTATAAGACTTTTTTTTGCAGGGATTCCTCTGCTTCACCTGCTTCTTGCCTGAGAGAGACATTGGTTTCCCTGGAAACCTCTCAAGGCCCTTGCTCTGGATGGCAGGTGGGGACCCTTCCCCTCAGGGAGCAGACAGGCAGAGCAGGGGGCTGCCGCTTAGAGTCAGCCCTCTGTTCTCTCTCTGGTTGGGCACAAGCTTGGCACCTAAGAGGACGTGCTTTCCCACTTGGGGGTTTTCCTTCTGAGTAATCAGCATTGTCAGGAGAGGACAAGAGATGGGGTGGTAGGTGCTCGGGTTATGGGGTTGTATTCATGTGGCTGAGATGGATCTAGATGTTCCCTGCTCTGTAAGGACATAGAAGAGCCTTGTACCTGGATCTTCTTTGTATTTTGGCGCTTGGTGTAGATTGTCTAGAGAAATAAAAGGCAGCTCAGATTTACTAGAGGGCCTGGCATATGTGTTTTGTCTTGTTTCACTTTGATTTTGTTTTCTCTTTGGACCTCAGGTGCTGCGAGTAGAATTTTGAAACGAAATATTCAACGTGAAGAGATGGGCCCTTACTGGGTGCCAGGCACTCTGGGTGCTTAGTGGCCAGCAGGTGGCAATGCAGGGGCCTCTGCCTTCCTAGTGTGGGAGAGGGATGACAGACTAGCTGGAAGCATAAGAGATGCCTGTGCTGATGAGGCCAGGCGAACAGGGGAGAGAGGTGTCAGGCGCCGCTGTTTTAGGCAGGGGGTGGGCAGGGAGCTACCTTTTTTTGTTTGTTCTTTTTTTAAAATTTAAATTCTAGTTAGTTGACATACAGTTCAGTATTGGTTTCAGGAGTAGAGTGGTTCAGTGGTTCATCATTTACGTATAACACTGGGTGCCTGTCATCACTAGTGCCCTCCTTAATCCCCATCCCCCACCCACCTCCAACCCTCAGTTTGTTCTCTATAGTTAAGGGAACTGCCTTTTGAGCAGAGACTGCAAGCAGTGCTGCAGGGCATCGCAGGCCAAGCATCCTTGCAGGCAAGAGCCCTCCGAGGTGGGAGCACGTCAGGGAGCTTGAGGAACAGCAAGAGAGCTGGTTGGGCCAGAGCAGAGTGAGTGGGTGGAAGTGGTAAAATAAGCAAGAGAGGGTGGCAGGAGCGAATCAGGTAGGGCCTCAAAGTCCATGGTCGGGACTGGATTTTGTCCAGAGCTGACAGGGAGCCGGTGGAAGGTTCTGACTGCAGGAGTGACATGGAGTTCATTGTTTGGATGCTCTGGGAGGAGGTGTGTAGGCAGCAAAAGTAGAAGCAGGCCAGTGGGGAGGAGGCCGAGGCTGGATGGTGTGGCTTGGATTGCCATGAGGGTGCTGGAGGTGGTGGGAAGGGAATTTGGGCAAACGTTGGGAGGGCCAAGCATGAAGGATTACCCGAGGGGCTGGCTGGAAGTGTGGGAGGAAGAGTGGGGTAGAATTTTGTGTCCATGGCAAACCCACTGGTGGTTTTCGTCTGTTCGTCCTCTTGCTCTTCATGGTTGCTGTCCGTTCCCATTGTCTCCTCACCGGCAGCCATTCCAGTGCATTTAATGTGGAGCCCCCATTTGCATGCATAAGTGAAGAGTAAATAGTAATATTTTCTATACATATATATTTTAAGCTTATTTAAATGGCCTATTTTTCTGTTTTTTTTTTTTTTTTTTTTTTTTAACTTTTTCCGCGCCCTGCTATAGTGTTAAGGTCTGGCCAGATTTCTGACCCCTGACAGTAATCCAGAACGGGCATCCCTGCCTTTGACTTATCCATTTCGCTAGCGGTGAACGTCCAAGTTACCTGCTGCCGCATACAGGACTGTGGCGTAGCGTGTCTCCTTCCAGTCCTGGGTGCTGCCAAAAGTGGGCTTGCTGGCCCTAGGGTATGCATGTACTTAATTTCACTAGGTGAAAGTGGAAGCTACTTTTCTTTCTAGAACAGCGGTGCCAGTTTTTGCATTAGGGTTCCATGTGCCCCACCTTCTTGACCACATTCAATGGGTTCTGATTTTCTAATTTTTGTAAACTTCATGGATTTGAGACCAATGTGGTTTTAATTCACAATTCTTTATTAGTGAGGTTGAGCATCTTTACTGATTTGTTAGTCATTCAAGTTTCCCTCCACTGTGACCTGCCACTTTATATCCTTTACCTAGTTTTCTGCTGGGTTTCCAGGAGTTTTTTTCTTATGGTTGTGGGAATCCATTTAGTGTTCTAGACCTGTCCAGTCTAATACAGTAGCCATTAACCACAGGTGGAAAGTAAGGTTAAAACTGATGAAAATGAAATGAAATAAAAAATTTGGTTCCTCCTTTACACTACCCACATTTCATGCACTTACTCTTCACATGTGGCTAGTGACTACCATATTGGCTAGCATAGTTATAGAACATTTCCATCTTCACAGCAAGATCTATTTGACAGTGCTGGTCTAGATGTTAATGTTTGTCTTCTCTCTGTTAACTTTATTTCACATGCCCTTTGTTCAACAGTTGTGATATAATCGAATCCATCAGTTTTTCCCCTGATGTTTGAGTGTTTTGGGTTTTGTTGAGGTCTTTCTTTACCTCAGGGTCACAAAGATATTGTCATACATTTTCTTCCAGTAGCTTTCACATTTAGATCTTTGACCTATCTAAAGGTTAAATTTGTGTATGGTGTGAGGTTGGGATTTAACTTTGTTTTTCTCCCTATAAAGAATTTGTTTTCCTAATATTACCTATGTCTTAGTGTTTTTCACTGGATCCTAACAGCAGACAATACTATTCATGGTGTTGGCTTATTTTTAAGATAAAAGGTTATGCTATGAATACTCTAAGAGTATGTTTTACTCTGTCCTAGATAAAAGATGCTGCCTGTTACTATAAGCGAAGCCAGTGCTACAAAGATGCTTTCAGATGCTTTGAGCAGATTCAGGAATTCGATCTAGCACTCAAAATGTACTGCCAGGAGGGGCTTTTTGAAGAAGCTGCTATTGCAGTGGAAAAGTAGGTGGTTTTATTCTCTCCCTTCCTCCACCCTGTTCCCTCCCTCCCACTGCTCTCTGGGGACATCCTACCCTGGATGGTGTTATCCTGCTCTTCTGAAGTGGCTTGCCCATGTCACCCTCCTTCCACTTGAGTCGTGGCGTCGGTGCTGGGTCAGGAGCTCCTTGAAGGCAAGAGCCAAGCCTAAAGGATTACCTGAGGAGCTGGATGGGAAGTGTGGGAGGAAAAAGAGTGGAATATAATCTTCTCTTCACAGCAAACCCACCATTGGTTTTAGTTTGTTCATTCTCTTCCTCTTCATGGCCAGTCTTCATTCCTGTTCTCTCCCCATTGACAGCCATTGCAGTGCTTTTAGGATACGCACTCTTAGTATACGTATATTTTATATACTCTACTCTCTTTATAAGCTTTGACACCGTGTCATGAGGAGAAAGGGGTAGAAGAAGATGAAGGGTTTTTTACAAGTGTGTACATAACACACATGGCAATTTTGTGCTCAATGATGGTTCTGTCCTCTTCCGCCTTTACCTGCTGAGTTGACAGTTTTGCTAAATGGATGGATAAAGGTAAGAGCACTAGTGGACCATCAGGATTTTGCTTCACCGCAGTCTACTGGCAGATCCTCAGCCATGCACTCGTACATATGTGTATGAACACATACCCTCATAAGTTTCATACTTGACCACTGGAGGCTTTCTTGAACCTTTAGCCTAGTTCATATTCCAAAGGTGAAATGGAGATGGTGGGGTTAATGCTTGACAAGGAATATAGAAATAGCATGTTGTTGATGCCCCTAGGAGATCTTCCTGGTGGTATGGGACAGCTAGAATCAGAGTCTGCTATTCTGTGTTTCTGCTGAGCAGGAGTTGAGTCCACTCTCAGCTCCTGGAAAAGTAGGGTGTGGGTTGGTTCTACATTTCTTTTGCTTTCTACCAAATTATACCTATGACAAAATGAACATAACTGACCCAGATGTTCAAACTTCAGATTTTTATTTTTTAAATCAGCTTTTATTTAAGTATATATTCAAAAAGGTACACATAATTCTCACAAAATTAATATACTTGTGTAACCAGTACCTCAATAAAGATACTCAATACTTTGAGTTTTATTTTTGGAAATGGAAAAGTAGGTGTTCAGGGCCATGGCTGGTAAATGAGCATATTCTTTTATCCGGGTCTTTGGTACTATTATATATGTGATATATGCAATGGGTGTGTATTAGTCAGCTCAGGCTACCATAACAAAATGCCATAGATTGGGTGGCTTAAATGACAAAAATGTATTTTCTCCTAGTTTTAGAGGCTAGAAGTCCAAGATCAAGGCTCTGGCCAGTTGGGCTGCTGCTCAGAGCTCTTTCCCTGGCTTGCAGATGGCTGCCTTCTCCCTGTATCCTCATGCGGCCTTTCCTTGACACTTGAGGAGAGAGAGTACGCAAGAGAGCTCACTCTCTAGTGTCGTCTTCTTTTTTTAAAAAAAATTATTTTAGAGAGAGAGTGTGTGTGCACGAGTGAGGGGAGGGGCAGAGGGAGAGGGAGAGAGAATCCTCAAGCAGGCCCCCTGCTGAGCACAGAGCCCGATGTGGGGCTGGATCCCATGACCCTGAGTTCATGACCCAAGCCAAAACCAAGAGTCAGATACCCAACCGACTTAGCTACTCAGGTGCCCCCTTCTGGTGTCTTCTTATAAGGACACTAGTTCTCTTGGATCGAGGTACCACTCTTGTGACCTCATTTAACCTTAGCTACTTCCTTAGAGATCCCATCTCCAAACACAACCACACTGGGAGTTGGGGCTTGACTGTATGAATTTTAGGGGACACAAACTATCAGTCCATAACAGGACACCAGCTGTGATATGTATTGGGTACCCCGTTATCAGGGTGCTATGCAGTGGTGGTGGGAGTAATTGACCAGGCCAATTCCCTTGTGAGTTCGTAGACAAAACCGACTGAGAGTTTTTTTTTTTTTTAAACTTTTAATTCGTTATTTAAACTTTAGTCCTCAGTTTTCCAGTAGAGCCTTGAATAGTCAGTCATAGATTTTCCCCAGAAACATCTTTCTTTCATTATTTTTTTTTCAGCTTTATTGAGGTATACAACTGAGAGTTTCTAATGATGTGTTGAGTTGAGATCTAAGTGTAATCTGAGTATTAACTGGAGCCTCGCACTAGATCTATTTGAGTGTCCTTTGAACACCATGCATACTGGGTGTAGAATTCATCTGCTGACTGGCTTGACTCACAGTGTATTGAGGACTTTTTAAATTTGAAAAGAAAATACCTGGGTAGTTCTTTATACTTGCTAAAACTACTCCTTACTCCATCAGCCGATGCTCACATGTAAAGTGTACTCCCTTTCTTCATCTTTATTTACACCCCTCATGGGAAGCCTGTTCTGCTAGGAAATCTGATATTTGTAGCATAACTCTGGGGCATCATAAGGCACTTGGGCACTTTTCTGATTGTGATGAAATGGATTTTATCCCATGAGAGTTCAAAAGCAAGCATGTTTTTTGGATTGTTCCAGTGCCTCGAAAACTGTGGGACTGTGGTAGGGGATATACTGACTTTGATCAGCAGAGTAAAGGGGAGCATTCAAAGCCTCATTAATCTCACTCTAACTCAACCACATGCATACCTGGCAGAAGAAAAAAAATCACAGTTTGGGTAATAAGAGGAAGGTTACTGTCCTGCTGGTGTGTGTGCAGTCTCTGTCTTCACCCTTTCTCATTAGTCCCGTCTCAGACTCAATGGAGCTGTAGACCCAAAATGATTATCATGCTTTTATGAAAGTTTAAGGGTTTTTTTTCAGGGATAATTTTGATTATGCGTAATTGTTGCCCCTCAAATTGACTTTCAAACCTAACTTCCATTTGGGTAGGTTGCAACTCCATTATGTTTCTTTAATTAAATACACTAATGCTGGTTCCTCTGGAGAATAAAGAATTAATTTTATCCATGTGAAATGAAGCATTTGTAAAGATGCTGGATAGGTTTAGGTCCTATTTTGTTATTTATATCTACATGTGGGAATTGTAGTTAACGGGCTCTATGCTGTATTTTGGAGAACATTTTCTTTTGGGTGGTAATGAGTTGACATTTGTGTTGTCTGTCGATGCAGGTACGAAGAAATGCTAAGGGCCAAGACCCTTCCTATATCCAAGCTGTCTTATTCTGCCAGTCAGCTTTACCTGGAAGTGGCAGCAAACTACCTGAGTGCAAATAAGATCAAGGAGATGATGACTGTCCTCTCGAAGCTAGACATAGAAGACCAGCTGGTGTTCCTGAAGTCTCGCGGACGGCTTGCAGAAGCTGCAGAACTGCTGAACAGGGAAGGTCGGCGAGAAGAGGCTGCCTTGCTGATGAAGCAACATGGCTGCCTGTTGGAGGCTGCCAGGCTCACTGCCGACAAGGACTTCCAGGCCTCGTGTCTGCTGGGGGCTGCCCGCCTCAATGTGGCCAGGGATTCAGATGTAGAGCACACCAAGGCCATTCTGAGAGAAACTCTTGACCTCTGTTATCAAACCAATCAGTTGTCTGGCATCGCTGAGGCCCATTTCCTCCAGGGGGTGATCCTGAGAGACTTTCAAAAGCTCAAGGATGCCTTCTTCAAGTTTGACACACTCAATCACTCAGCTGGAGTGGTGGAGGCGCTCTACGAAGCTGCCAGCCATTGTGAGGCCGAGCCTGAGAAGGTCCTGGCCCTGGCTCCGGGGGGTCTGGAAGTCCTCCTCAATCTGGTCAGGGCCCTCAAAAGAGTGACCAACAATGCGGAGAAGGAGATGGTCAAGTCTTGCTTTGAGTTTTTTGGAATTTCCCAGGTGGATGCCAAGTATTGCCAGATAGCTCAGAATGACCCTGGACCCATATTAAAAATAATTTTTGACCTGGATTTGAACTTGAAAGAGAAGAAAACAAAAGACTATTTCTTGATAATGACTGACCAAGTGAAATTAGCCCTCAACAAACACCTTTTGAGTAGGCTGTGTCAGATCACACGGAGCCTGCTTGGGAAGACCTACCCAGGCGTCTGCATGAGGTTTATTGTAGGCTTGAAATGTGAGGATGAAAACTGTAAAGATTTCCACAGGCCTTTGCGGCGTTGTGAGGCCAAGTGTTTGGTTCAGTCAAAAATGCACTTGGTGGCCATCAGTGGGTTGCTTTTGGAAGCCAAAAGAGTATTCCCTAAAATCTTGGCAGAAGAACTTGAAGAAATTGATTATATTTTGCCTACAGATACGTATGGCCTTTGCAAATCCTTCCTGAATGTCCTCTTCCCTAAGCATTTCCATCAGAGAGTGTTGTCAGAAAACCCCATGGCGTGCAAAGAAATCCTCAAAACAAACTACAAATCCTTTCGGTCCTGCAGGTCTGCTCTGAAAGAGTACATCCATTTTCTGTTTCAAAACAAAAGGGCACGAAGCCGCCGGGAGTCTACGGACCTGTGGCTGAGCGCCATGCAGGCTTTCCTTGTCTCCTCCAACTATCCGGAGGAGTTTGAAAAGCTACTCCACCAGGAGGAGGACAGCTACAACAGGGAACTCAAAGCTCTAGAGGCTGAAAAAGAGGAAAGGGGCAGGGGGAGAGGCAGCAAGATGAAGGGAATAGAAGGAAAATTCGGCATGTTGGCACCCAACAAGGATGACGACAATACCGAGAAGACCCACCTTTGCTTCATCCGGCTGCTGGAGAATTGCATTGACCAGTTCTATGTATACAGGAACCCAGAAGACTACAAGAGGCTCTTTTTCCGCTTTATGAATGTCCTGGTCAAGAGGTGCAAAGAACCGCTCATCCCCAGCATCGGGAACACCGTGGCCCTGTTGGAGTTCCAATTTGTCCACTGTGCGGTGGTTCTGGCCCGCCTCTTGAAGAATGCCATCCTCTGCCTCCCCAAGAGCTACATTGCGCTCTTGCACTACTGGGAGTTCCTGTTCAGCAAGAAAGACAGGGAGCTCGGGGACGTGTTCTGCATCATTCAGGAATACAAACCCAAGGACGTGACAAGGGCCATTCAGGATTTCCGGTTCCACCTCTCCTACCTCGTCAAGGTGCTCTGCGGCTGTGAGAACATGAACTTCAATGTCCTGCTCGATGCCTTCGCTGAGATAGAGTACGTGGTGTCTGGTGAGGCAGAGCGGACCCTGGTGCTGTGCCTGGTGATGCTGGTGAATGCCAAGGAGCTCCTGCAGCCGTGCTGCAAACCTCTTCTGCACCGCCACTTCCAGGAGATCCAGAAGAGGCTGCAGCAGATGAGCATGGACTGCCCGGACCAGGTTCCCGAGAGGCTCCTGAAAGTGGTCAAGCGGGTGTTGACGGCAGTCACCGTGAAGTCTGTGGCTGAGGCGCTGCAGGACCTGCTCTCTGAACGGGACGAAGAGTACCTGATGGACTGCCACTGGCGGTGGGACAGCGTGCACACCAAGGGGCCCGTGGTGCGCGGTCTCTACCACGAGGAAGTGAAACTAAGCCGCCTGCTCTGTGTGGACTCCGTGGACTACCTTGCTGAGCCAGAGTGCGAGTTTGGTCAGGACGAGACAGATGAGTTGGCCTCAGACGACCGGGACCGCCTCCTGGCTGCTATCCTTTCCCAGAAGCAGCGGAAGGCTTCCATCCAGCGGAAGCTGAGAAGGGCCTGCCTGGTGGTGTCCCTGTGCATCAGCTGGAGGAGAAGGGTGAGTGCGCAGACAGAGTGCTTCCGGGAGGAGACCAGGGAGCCCGGGGTCGGGAACTTCAAGAAGGCCGATGTCGACAGGACCCAGTGCGACCTGTGTGGGGTGAAGTTCACCGGAGGTCCTGACAACTATTTCAGCCCCGGGAAGGCATTTGAGGGAGAGGCTTCAGAGGCGGTGGCCATTTCCAGGGCCGAGCTGGGAGACACGGAGGGTCGGGAGAGGAATAGCGAGTCTTACGAGCAGCACATCCTCCTAGAAGGTCATCAGAGGCAGCAGGTGGCCTATCAGAAGTACTCGGAATTTTTCCGCGAGAACGTGGACCCGGCCATTGATGAAGGCAAGCTGGTGGTACAGGACATTGAGCAGAGCATGTGGGTCTGCAGTCACCCGGGCTCCAAAGAGCACAGCCACATGCTGCAGAGGAAGGTCCAGGAGAACATCAAGAAGGTTTCAGATACGGTGGAGGACCTCTACAGGCGCAAGGCCTGGGCTGGCGGTAAGGGGTCCTTAGAAATTGGGGCCCAGATGGTGTTAGAACCCAGGCTTTGAGAACACATGTCAGAGTCAAGTCCTTTTGTGGTGAGGTCTGTCCTGGAGATGACAGAACTTGGCGTTGGCCGAGAAATACAAGCGAGGAACGTGTGTTCTCAAAGTACAGCAAAACCCCATTCTTTGAACCACCCCGCCCCCCGTTAAAACATTGTGATTATCTTGGGTCAGGATGATTTCCCCTGGCACTACAGACAAGAAAAGGGCTTGCTAACTAGTTCTGTGGCAAGGATATAGGGAAAGCGTTCAGTCTTGAGGAGAGCTTCCGATCTGTTCATCAGTGATCATTTCTTGAACACCTACTCTGTACTGAACCCTTGACTAAGATCCGGAGGTGTGTAACTGGTGTCTTCCTTTTAGGAGGGTTCTTAAACCATACCAACTGTGAGACTTCAACAATAAGAGTTCCTACGTGGTGTTTGAATCAGATTTCCTCTAACTTCCTTATTAGCTATTTCTTAGCAACACTGCGTGGAAGTCACGTTATGTATAAAATTAGTGAAACTAGGTATTTAAAACTTATTCTATAATCCGGACCCTCTAGTTTAAGGTTTAGTGAAATGTTGAACAAAGCTTCCTTGAGAGGTTTGCTATCGGCACTCTCTATAGACATGCCGTGATGGTATTTAATTGTAATTTGTAACGTTTGTGGTGGCAGAAGGTGGCTGTGGGTCCTTATCCCATTTCCTCCTCAGGGGAAGCACAGAGACAGGGTCTCGGGAGGTGGGGACCTGGGCTCTAGTACTGAGTGGTCTGGTCTCTGCAGCAGCCCCCTCACTCAGAGACCTTGTTCTTTGGTCCCTGTAGCAGAGGAAGTGATGTTTCGGTTGGTCAGCATTCTGATCCGGTCAGTCAGGGATGCGCGGGAGTGGCTGAAGACACAACTCCACTTAAAGGAGGAAGGTAAGGAGCCCTTTATCCCAGGGTAATGCTCTGGGTCTCGTGACTCTTGGTTCTGCTGACTCCCAGGTCAATGTGAAGTGGGGTTGCCTATGGTGTCAACAGTGGCCACTCACTGTCTGGGTGCATTGCCCCAGTCAGTCAGATTATTAGCGACATAGTATCCAAGTTTCCCCAGCTGACTGGGAGGGCTCACTTTAGTTGCTTTTTCGACAACCTCTTTGGCCTCTCATGAGCTGTTATCGATGACATCTAATCACTACTCAGCCTCAATACAGTGACTCCCAAGGACAGACAAAGTATTGAAAAGCCTCCTCTTGGTAAATATGCTCGCCTGTGTGAACCATTCATGTAAGTCAGTGGGTATTTATTGAATGTCTAGTATGTATCAACATTGTTTTGGGCTTGGGGATATAAAACAAACACATTTGTGAGCAAAGCAAACAAAATCATGGGAAACTTGCATGCACCTTCCCATAGAGGGTTAAGGGCTTATATGGAGTGAGTCAAGTTTCTCATGACAGTCAGAGTGATCTTGTCAAATTCTTTATCATCTGGGAAGTCTTCCCTCTTGCCATTTTAATTGTTGCCCGCTTTTGGCTGTGTCTTATTTCTTCTTCAAATATTTCATGTGCCCCAGAATGTTCTGTGGGTCCTCCTAATCAATCCAGATACTACTGGAAAATCCAGACCCCAGAGCTGGGAAAAACTAGAAGGGACTTGGCACACATACTTTTGGCAGTAAAAAATCTTTAGAATATAGTGCCTGCTGGGACTATAATTTTTATGATTGTTTCAAAAGGAAGATAACTGGTATACCAACTCAAGTTTGTGGTTGAGCTTAGGTTTTGTTTGATTTCTTTGCCATTTGAAAAAGGTCTCTGAAATAAGAGCAGAGGAACCATCCTTGTATAAGAACTTAATTCTAGAAAAGGGTGTTCAGTTGGGCTCTGATTCAGGCTTTTTTCCCGCCTTTAATTTAAAACGATTACAGAGACATCAGGTTTTACTAGCATGTTATATTTAATAGTGGAGTGAAAAAAGAAATCACCATTCTGTACTTTGTTTCTGGTTTTTTGTTTGTTTGTTTTTATGATGTTCAGTTAGCCAGCATATAGTACATCATTAGTTTTTGATGTGGTGTTCAACGATTCATTAGTTGTGTATAACCCCTGGGGCTCATCACAGCACATGTTTTTTGCTTTTGAAACAGGTATCGTTCAGGAAGATGATTACGAAAATGAAGTGGAAGACTTTGGTGAGCTCCGTCCTCGAAGACGTCTGCGGAAATGTGGAAAGCAGAGAAAATACTAATGTCCACACAGCTGCTGCCTCCTGAGCCTTGAGAACATTCCATCCTGACTTAGAATTCTGAGTGCTCGAGCAGAAGAGAAAAGGAATGTAAATTAGCTTTAAAAAGTAGGGGAGTCTAGCAACACCTTTGATTTTTGTTCTTGTTATTTTTCTCACCGGTGGCTTTGACCTGATTACTCTGTCACTTTGAAGTCTAGCAGTGGTAGTTCTCTCTAGAACTTGTTCACATGAGAGGAGTCATAGCTGAAATAACCTGGGGATGCCTCACCCCAAAGCTCTGACGTTCTCTGGCACATCCCCATTGTGACATGAGTCATCAGCAAGGGACACCCTTCACCTCAGAGGTGGTGCTGCTCCCGGCCGGGAAATCCCTCCACGGATTCCCTCATCTCCTTTTCACGCGGCTGCAGCATCAGGAACCCAGTGTGCGCCCGGGGTCCCTGTGGGCCCACCGCTGGCCACTTGTGACCCCAGGCCACACCCTCTGGTCATCTCTGAACCTACTTGTAGCAAGGTCCCTTCTGTTATGTACAGTAGCTTCTTCTGTCTGTGCACCTTTTCTGCCCTCCTCCTCCCCATTTTTTGGGGGGATGATTTTCAGCTCCCTGTGCAAGTCACGGTTAGACTACCTCAGAATGTAGTCCAGAAATCCCCCCTCCTCCTCCCCCCCTGCCATGTCCTGTGGGCGGAAGCCTCAGGACTTTTGCCCTAGGAGGCAAGCCTGGGGGATGTTGTGGGGGGTTCCCAGCCTGCCTCTCCAAGATGGTCCTAACTCTGCCTTCGCTATGGTGCAGACATTCCAAAAAGTGTTTGTATGTGGCCCTGTGTGTCTCGTTTTCTTGATTGAAGGATGCTATTGCTTCACACCCAAGCCCCACTGAGCCAGCGGCCATCAGTGTGGTCCCATTCTGGAGGCCTCCATGCCGCTCATGGCTCCTGCCCACCCTCTCCCCTGCCCCTCAGCTCAGCCTGCTGTGAAAGCTTGGGTTATGTGGGCCCTTCATCGCTCTGTCCACACAGCAGAGCCCGCTTGCTCCCTGTGTTCTGCTGCTTTTGCTGCTTATTGTTTTCTCCTTATCGTCTTTCTAAATGACTGTTTCCTTGTTTCTAATTTTTATTAGGTTGTGTTTCTAATTTTTATTCCAGGTGTTTTTTTGTAAACTTTACTTGCCAGAACAAAAGGGAAAAAAACCCAATCAAATCTTACTGTATTATCACATTTTTATAAAGTTAAATCATTTCTCTTACCTGGAGCCGCCCATTTATTTGTTTCAAGTCTCCACTCAGAGAGTAAACGGTAAATCCTGGCACTGGTTCTCTCTGACCAGCTGGTTGATGCTGACCCTGGCAGAAGCTTGCTGTGCCTTCTGAAATGAAGACATCCGGGGACTCAGGGCTGGTTGCGGTGTCTCCTGAGGCCTTGCCTGGGCCTCCTGAGCATTCGGGGTGTGGACTGTACGGAGTTTTGTCAGTGCTGCCTCTGGGACTGCAGCCAACAAGAACATAGCCCTGGGAGACAGGAGACCTGGAGTCGAATCCTCTCCCGCCCTTACGGAGCGGTATAACCTGGGGTGCGTCAGATCACTGAGTGCCTAGATGCGGCACCCCTTTGGGGGCTCAGAGTCTGCTGTGATGGGGAGGTGGAGACGTGGGAAAGAAGCCGTGATAGAAATGCATATCGCACGGGGTGGCAGCTGCATTTATGTAGTCCAGTGGGGCCTCAGTTTCCCCTTTGGGGGAATCGAATGGTCCAAGAGCCCTTTGTGCTCTGATGCCCAGTGGTTCTGTAGGTTGTTGCCATGGGTTTGAACACCCTCTGGTCTTGGTTGTGTGATCTCAGGGTTTGCTTATGTTGGGTGAGCAGGAGAGCTGAGTCTCAGGAAACAAAGTGTCCTCTGATCCTATGCTTCGAGGTCCAGGAGGCTCATAACTGGGCCAGATGAGTCTGCTGTCTTCTATATCAACACTGTCTGATAGAAACTCCTAGAGAGAACCACTCTCAGGAATCCACCTTCTCAATTGTAGGGGGGCTTAGAGTGTGCGTGAGGAGGTTGGGAGTGAGGAATGGGATTCAGCGACCGGGTCAGTAATTCCCACCAATGACCTCAATCCACAGGCCCTCCCAGTAGCAGGGGCTTTGGTGTCCCAGGCCTTGCCCAGAAATCCGGGACGGGGGCTGTGTGTCAGAGATCCCCAAGACTACTCTCAGGTTTGGTAATTCACTAGAGGGCTCGTAAGACTCAGCATGTAGTTGTAGTCATAGCTCCGATTTATTATAGCCAAAGCATACCAAGCACCATCCGTGCGCAAAGGGAGAAGGCACATGGGCTGAGTCTGAGGTGGGGGTGGGGAGGGATACCAGGTGCAGGCTTCTGAGGGTCCTCTCCCAGTGGACTCACACAGGACACGCTTAGTTCCCCCACCGACGAGTGTGACAACACATATGAATTGTTGCCAATCAAAATTTATTAGAGACTCAGTGCTCAGAGTTTTTAATGGGGCCTGGTCATGTGGGTATCTTCTGCCTAGAACCTAGCAAAGTCACAGCGTCTCAGAAGGAAAGCAGGCGTTCAGCATAAACTACATTGTACAAATAGTTTGAGCACTTTGAGCCACGGTTATCAGTTCTGGAGATGGCAGGAACCCTCCAGAAATTCAAGTTACCAGACACCAGCCAAGGGGAAACCTTGTAAGCAGGTTTCTTTCAAAAGAGAGCAGTCAGACCTGCTGTGTTAACTCTTTCCTGGGGTTCCGCGAGGCTGGAGCTCTGTCATGATCAGCCCCCTAGCTTGCCTTGTGGTCCCTCCCCCCGCCCCCATGTACCCAGCTGCTGGACAAGCATGTACATAGCTAATGTCTATCTCTCCTGTAAAGAGGGTGAATTCTCAGGGACAGTTCATCTTCCAAAATCCCATCATGAAGAATCAGCTATTTTCCTAACTGCCTCAGACGTTAATTCCACTTCTTTGCAGGCAGCATTAATTGTTTGGAATGGTGTTTAGGGCCCTTGAAGCCTGCTGAGGGAAGGGAAAGGGCTGGATGGCTCCTACCAACATGCACATGCTTTGGCCTGACTGTTCTTAGCCGAGAGCCCTTGTTCTCCTCAAATTCTCTCTGGGGAAACGGGTTCAGTCTTCCAATGACTGGAGGAAGGAAGGACACTGATGTGGGAGCCGACAGCTCTGTGCTGACACCTCAGTATTTCACCTCATCACTAGTGGGGGAAATGGGTCCAGGTGATGCATCTTACCTTGGGTCACAGAGCCATTCTGAGGCAGGGCTGAGACCTGGACTGGGTTTTCGGAGGCTAGCCAGCACTCTCCACGGAGGACTCAGGCACTGAGGTCAACAGCAAATGTCAGCGATTCTTTCTGGAGCCCATCGCCCCAGCCCAGTATCAGGACATAGAGTGCACTGACTGGCCCCTGGGCGCTGACACAGCTCAGTCACTTCAACTTCTCACCTGCTTTCTGGCACTGGGGTCTTCCTATAGGAAATTAATGTGTCTTCTCCTGCCACCCACTCAGAACAGGACAAAGCAGCTGCCCAGAGTCATCCCTAGTGGATGACAAAGCTCAGCACTGCTCCCCAAGCTGCCGGCTTTACTCTCTCCTGAGTGCACCCACCCTTTACCCCGAATACTGAAGTTCACATACTGAATCCCATTTCATCCCCTACCTCCAAACCCAGGGCTGTAGATATCATGTTCACTTTTCCCTTGCTGGCCTGCCTCAGTTTCCCCAGAGTGGTCACTTGTCGTTCAAAATGAGCCCCAGGTTTGCTGAGCATCCTGGCCAACAATGACCATGGCAAGAGCCCCTGCTCATGGAGCTCAGTGTAATTTACAGCTTATGTCACACCTGTTCTCTGCACAGAAGGCAGGCATAGTAGTGCTTCCAGGTCCTGGCTGTCCCTAAGGTCTCCTCCTAGCTGGAGTGCGTCAGCTATTCGTTTCTCTAGTGTCATGACATGGGCTCTTCTGGGCTCATCCCAGGGGGCTGATCCAGTGTTGCAGGATGGGCACATGGCTTGTGGGGATGTGAGAGGGAGGAGGCCAAGAGATGGATGAGGCTTGTACTCTGCCCTCTCTCTAGAGCTCACAGGATTCTCCAGGCTCGGATGGGGAGATCACTCCCAGGGCCCAGGAAAATGATTAAGGCTATAAACACTCCATGTTAAAATCCCAGCAACTTCCAGGTTTTACCCAGTAGGTGTATGAGGTATTTCATTTGAATTTTTGAATGTGAATGACATTGAATGTGAGTTTCCTGTGTTTCCATCTGATTTTAGTATGGCTTTGGTAATACTGGGATTTCATGATCTAACAATAGGACAGTACACATGAATTTCAGTTGTACAAGGAATGTTACATTTTATTTAAATTAATTAAAATCCTACTCTGAGCCCTCTTTGGTGGGAAATTCAACCCAAGTCATTTTGGGGGACCTTTTGTTTCCTTTAGGTCTCTAATCTTGGGAGGTCTACATAGCACAGGTAAAAGGAGGAAGGCCCTCTCTCCTTCAGTTCGTGGTGGCCACCACTGACACATTCTTTCCAAGCTAGCGGGGGGTCTGAGTTGATGGGTGACTTTTCTCCTTCCAAGCTGAGCTTGGTGAGGCTAGGAGCCCTGGGACATCTGGTCCAGCATCTGTAGATGAACCACTCAACCATCATCCTTGAAGTTTTCCCACCTCCCCATTGCATTGCGATGAATGTGAATGCAGGTCCCTATTGGTCAGGGCATCCCCTGGCCCCTGCATCACTCCTGAACTGAGGAGTCCTAGCTACTACCTTGGAAAAGGGGGTGGAACATATGGAGAGAACAGTCACAAATTCACAGCTAAATAAGGGTTGAGGGCTCTGGTAGGTAGATTTCAAAGACAGCTACTGTCTATTTCTTCCTGTCCTTGCATGTGTGTGTCATCCTGCCCATCAAGAGGTGGAGTCAGTTTTCCTTCCCCTTATGACTTGCTTTGGCCAATAGATTGCAGCAGAAGTGACATTGTCTAATCTGGGTCTTGCCTTTAAGAAGTCTGGCAGCTTCTGCTTTTCTTTGGGATAATCCAGCTGCTATGTAAGAATTCAGTTGTGCCAAGGCCACCATGCTGTGAGGAAGCCCAAGCTAGCCAGGCAGAGAGGCCACATGTAGGAGCCGCATGTAGGAGCCCAGGGGCACCATTCATGTGAACAGAGCCTTCTTGGACATTTCAGCCTAGGGCCTGCTCAGTGAGGCCAATGCAGTGACCCTAGCACCCACCGCACCAGCTGAGGCTTGCCCAAATTAACTGAGAATTAACAAAGCATTATGGCTTTAAGCTGTTAAGTCTTGGGATTGTTTGTTACCCAGCAATAGATAACTGAAACCAGGCCCTACTACGTGTTAGGTACTATTAGGCATGCATTAGCTCCAGATCTTACAGCGCTCCAAAATATAGTGATTATCACAAATATGTGTAAAGTGAAGGAGGGGTTTGCCTGAGGTCAGGCAAATAGGAACTCCCTATTGGAGCCCATGCTATTCTATAGTTTGCCCTTGGAAGGAATGGGTTTCATCCATCTGTCTGCCTGGCCTAGTGGGGATCCTAGAACCCTAGCACCCGGAGGAATCCTAGAACCTATCCCTGGAACCAAGCATTTGTCATCTTAGTCACCTCCCCTCTGGACCTTGACATCTGGCAGGCCATGCAGGTTTCACCAGCCGCTAAGACTTGGTTGCCAGGGCAACCTGCAGGGGGAGTTACTATGACCAACGTTACAGAGTTCTCGTCACTCAGCTCCTGGGTTCTGGTTCCCCCGAGACACTGGCAGCCAATTGTGCTGGCTATCACAGAAGGGCAGGTCTGCCCCTAACATTTGTGGGATGTGGGGTAAGAATACAAAGACCTCTCCCCCATCCTTTCTCTTCGCACCCTTTGCTTCAGCCGACACCACAAAGGGTCTCCTGGCGTGAGTATGGGCATTCCAACCATACGTGAAAGCTCATCACATAGCTTCATCCTTACTTCCCTGAACAGCCACTCTTGGCTTCCCCTTGGATCCAGCACATCGGTGGGGAAGAGGCTCAGGGAGATTTGAGCAGGGGGCTCCTCACTATGGGAATAAAATCTAGAGAAAGCTGTGGACACATACTCTTTTTCCAGGTCTGGGGCAGAGTATATAGCTAAGAACACAGCTTCGTGCTACTTCTCTTGGTCATTTCTCCTCATGCATCTGCTCCTTCAGTGTCCTTGCAGGATAGGAATCCAGGATTCATAGATGCTCCTGCCATAATAACCATCTTAATCGTCTCAATGCCTAACATCTCAGTCTTTGTCTTTCTGTCTGTCTGTCTGTCGCTCTCTCTCTCTCTCACACACACACACATACAATTATCCCTGGCCTTCTCCAGCAGGCTGATCTGGGGTCTGGGATGCCTTGAAAGCCCTCCTGGATCAATACCGTGTAATGGCCAGACATCTATGTCGTGGGGATCATCCTTAAGTTTATGATCCAGAGGATGTGTAAGCCAAAGCAACAGGTAACTGCTCTTCCTTCTGCCACAAATATCTTTCCTAAGAAACTGAGGCTGGCTTTGTCTGATCTTGTCATTCTAAATATGCTTCGAAGATCCTGACTGGAGAGCGCAAGGTCAAGTGGGGGCAGCCAGAGGCCATCTCCCCACCTGGCAACCATGATAACAGCACAGAGGTTAGGAGCTCATGGGAAGCTTCCCCGTTTAACCTGATAAACTTCCAGCCCTTACCACAGCAAAGAAACCAGGTCTGCCAACAAAAGTAGACAGCTGATCCTCACTCCCACCCACTACCCAGGAAAATGTGTCTCCCCACTTGCTAAGGGGGAGGGAGAAGCCATCAGCAAGGTACCGGGCGTTCTTTAGGTGGGTTGTTGTCTAGAAACGTCTCCTGGTGCTGCGGAATTCTAGCCCTATTCAGAATTCTCTGTTGTCTGCCTAAGACATATCACATGGCCCTCCTCAGTGGTGATGGGACCTGAATACCTGATAGGACCTTTGAGGGGGGATGGGTTACACTAGGGAAGCAGGGTATTGTCACCGCAGTATCTTTGAAGTAAGATGTAAGATTGAAATTTGGCTTCCTTCACTGGTTGTGGGAATTGAGACATGTTATTTAAAGTCTCTGAGCCCATTTGGGCATTTATAAAATGGAAATAAGGACATGAGCTTGTAGCTTGTTTATAATTGCATTATCCTCCCTTGTTCCCTGTTTTTCTTCCATAGATGGACCAAGAATGGGAAAAGATTTCAGGCAGGGACCTGTTTCCAGGGCAAGAAGGGGTGGTCACGAGTAGAGACCAGCTCTGGGGACAGAGCTGGGTTAGCTTTTGTATGCCCTTTACGGAGGTGGGGACATTTCTAAGCGGGCTTTGTTTCCGGGGACTCAACCTTCTTTTAGAGACTGAGGCTATTTTTAATCCAAGTTTTAGTGATTCTGCGGGACAGCTGTTTCAGGGAAATATGTAGGCCAGTCCGTGATATTTGGAGTCATGATTTTAAGGTTAGGGAGTGGGATGGGATGGGGAAGAACTAGAATAACTTTGGAGTTTCCAGAGGCATCCAAAGAGATCTACACCTACCCTGGAGAACGCTGCAACCCAAATTCACTTGGTGGCCCCTCAAGAGTCGAGATGGGCTGAACAGAAGAACTTTCTTTTGTTACACTTCAGGGGGAGTG
The DNA here is from genome assembly GCF_003265705.2 of Callorhinus ursinus. Taxonomy (NCBI): domain Eukaryota; kingdom Metazoa; phylum Chordata; class Mammalia; order Carnivora; family Otariidae; genus Callorhinus; species Callorhinus ursinus. The sequence goes on from NW_027397063.1 coordinate 142,669,827, forward strand.
CGAGCTTCTGCCCTGTTTCTGTCCCCATCTGCCATTACCAAATCACGATGGAGAGCAGACTGGCAATGCCCGTGTCGGAGAGGCTGTGGGAGAAGGGGTCCCTCTCACGCTGCAGTGGAAATAAGACTGGTACGGCCCTTCTGGAGGCACTTTGCCAATATCTATTAAAATTAAAACTGGAATCACCTTTGAACTTGGCATTCCCACTTTTTGTTTTTTGGGATTTAAGAAATGATTTATTATTAGTATTTTAATTGTGGTTAAGGTATACCTTAAGGTTAAGGTATACCTAACATACAATTTCCAATCTTAAACCTTTGTGTGTACAGCTCAGTCACACAACGTGAAAGTTACTTTCACGTTGTGTGACCAATCTCCAGAAATTTAACTGAAACTCTCTAACCCATTGAACCATACCTCCCTATTTCCCCTCTTCTCAGCCTCTGGCAACCACCATTCCACTTTCTGTCTCTACGATTTTGACTACTCTAGGTGATGCATATAAGTGGATTCATGCAGTATTTGTCTTTTTGCAACTGGCTTACTTCACTTAGAATAATGTCCTCAAGCTTCATCCATGTCATAGCATGTGTCCGATTTTCCTTCCTTTTTTCGGCTGAATCATATTCAATTATATGTTTATTACCAGCACTCCTACTAACATCAGGAACATCTGGGACAGTGCAAAATTGGAGCCAACTCCAGTATTCAGCAAGGGTATGGCTAAACACCATGAATATGGCTCAGTTTTTAAAAAGAGCTAAATGTGCTGGCATGGAAATATGGCAAAAATCAATTGCTCACTGAAAACTCAAGCTAAAAAGAAGGCTCTATGGTTCAAGTAAATATCAATAAAAATTTAATTCCAAATTGGAGGTGGTGGTGGTGGTGACTCTGGGTACTCTGTAAGGGCCAGATTTTTAAAAAATTGTTTGGATTATATTTGTGGTCACAGAAAACAGTAAGGATATTTTTAGAAATCAAAATGGAGAGGTACAGTAGGCAAATATTTTTTGCTCAAAGAGGTGGTCAGAGAAGAACATGCTTCCCCCACTCAGGTGTTTAGAAAGCAAGACTGTCATATGTCCCATGGTGATGACAATCCAGTAGGAAAAGAGGCTCCCCTAGACACCCCAGGGGTCCCACACAGGTCTAGCCCGGTCATGTGCTTCTCATCCTAGCTGACCTCCATTCCACTGGAGTGCATCTGCAGCCAGATGTGAATAAGAGAGACCCTTTAAGGTCATTCCCGACAACTTGAACTTTATTAGCTGGTCCTTGGATGTCCTACTGGTAGTACTTCTGGCTCTAGAACTTCTTACCCCCTGGCAACATCCTTGCTCTTAAGTATCCTGACTGATGATATCCTCCTGCTATATTCCGGGGCATCTTTCTTGAGCTATGAAGACATGCCCATCAAGGTGTGGGGCTTGAGACCAGCAAAAAGCAATGATAATCACAACAGATATCATTTAATGAATAAGTACTTCAGTCCTGGCTCACACAGGTCCTACCTTGGTGAGTACCCACAACTGCCCCCATCATACCCGTGGCGACTAAAGTGCTGAAAGCTCTATGTAGCCCTGTCCCTCAGGACTACCTGCTCCAGACTTAGTCCGTGGGGATCACAGAGAAGTTAGTCTATAGAGACAGAAAGGGTGGAAATTTTCTTGAGAATAAAAACCCTGTTCTTCCATCTTCAATTTCTTCTGTTCAGTTTTCCTTCAAGCCGTTGTCAGCGTATTTCCAATTCTCTGGAGTCCTTTGGCTTTTTTGGCTGCTGACCTTCCAGGTGCTAATTTGGCATTCGGAAGGAGGTGGCAGTGTCTGGTTTCTGTCACTGTTCACAAAGTCTACTGTCTTGGTGAGAGCTATGATGGTGAGCCCTGAGTCAGGGATTCTTTCCGCCACGTTGCTCATCTTGGAGTGGGTCCCCTGGGACAATACAGGGCTCCGGCACTTCCAAGGAAGGGGAAGAGTCCCTCACATGGAATGCTCCTGACTTCACAAGGGAGGAAACAGAACTACGGATCAGGTTGGTGACTTTTTCAACTTTTTAAAAGCTTTTTCAGAGCTTCTGGATCAGAGCGAGGGGAAAAGCACTTTAGCCCTTCCACTAGGGCTCTGAGATGTCAGAAGAGCCGCACGAAAGGCAGTTGGTCATCCTGGACTTTGTGTGCCTGATGCCACACCCGAGTCCTCAGGATTGCTGACTGTAGGATTGCTGACCTTCATACCAGTTCCTGTAGCTCATCAAAACTCAGCTCTTAAGAACCCAGATTGGCTTAGAGTTTTCAGGGAGATCTGGGTTTGTATCTGAGGTGCCTTCCTGGAAGAACACTAATCTTCCTCCTATCAAGGGTTTTCAAATAAAAATGTTAAAGCAACAGAAATCCTGTTAGAACTAAAGTAGACTCCGGAGATCCTGGGCTGTCAGGCTGTCTATGCCGAGGAGCGGGACTGTGGCCTGGGCCCCAAGGACACAGCTTTTCGGTAGGCAGGACACTGGCTAGGAGAAAAGAATAGCATCTCTGCCTGTGTGCTTGCATGTGCGTGTCCGTGTGCGCACGTGCGCACGTGCGTGTGTGTGTGTGTGTGCGCGTGTGTGTGCGTGCGTGTGTGTGTGTGTGTGGAGGGGGACTGGGGCATAAAGGAAGAAGGCACATGTGGTTGAATTTCTCATCCCGTCTGTTCCTTTGCATCTAATTTAAAGGGAAAAAAAGTGCACAGGCTGCCCGGGGGTGTCCAGGTGGAATCAAGCCACGGCTGTTTAGTTCAAGTGAACTGCGATCCACAAATATATCTGAGAAGGAGTCTTTGCCAAGGGAAAAACACTGTTTTGTCTACCCTTTCTACAGGAGACAGTTAAAAAAATGAAGTGGGAGCCTGCACTCTGAAGGGTCTATGGATCCCTTTCTCATCTTGCAGGGATAGGAGCAGGTGTGTGTGGGGGCAGGTAGTGGTGAAGGGGTACCTGCTCTGCGCAGCCGGAGGGAGCTATCTGACAGGAGACAAGAGGGCCCGCACCCTGCTGATGATAACCGCGGGGATTAACTGTCCGGGGCCACCGTAAAAAAGTGCCACAGACTAGGGGGTTTAAAACAACAGAAATGTATTTTCTCACAGTTCTGGAGGCTGCAAGTCCGAGATCAAGGTGCCAGCCATTTGATTTTTCTGGAGGCCTCTCTCCGTGGCTTGGAAATGGCTGTCTTTTCTGCGTGTCTTCACGTGGTCTTCCCTCTTTGCATGTCTGCGTCCACATTTCCTCTTTTCATAAGGACGCTGGTCATACTGGATGAGAGCCCACCCTAATAAACTCATTTAGCTTAATTACCTCATTTAAAAAGGCCCTATCTTACCTTCTCAGGTAGCGGATATTAGGACCTTGACCTATGAACTTTAGGGGACACAACTTGGCCTGGAGGAGCAGGTAAAGGCTCAGCTTTTCTGAGCAATACTTGAGGCAGAATGCCTTTGGTTGGATCTATGATATCCGGTTGCCCAATTGCAGAGAGCAGAGCCTGTGTTGGGGAAGTGTGGGCTGAGCAGAGGGGACCGAGGGTTGATGTCATCTGGTTGACCATAATGCTGAGGGTGAGGTGTGGACGACTGGCTGGCTGAAGGGGGCCTAAAGGCTGTCCTTTGAGCATTGTCTTCTGCTTCCCTTTTGTCTTGTCTGATCCTACTGCCTGGACATCTCCATCACTCCTGCAGCCTCAGTTTCCCTGGCTTGCTCATGGCTTCATAGCAAGTCTTCCCACCCCAACACCTCTTCCAAGGACGTGTTGACCTTTTCCAACTTGATGTCTCACTGGCACACCAAACTCCAGTGCCCCAAACAAAATGCTCTGTCCCCTTGGGTCATCCTTTGGTCCTGATTTCTCAATTTCCATTAACAGCCATCTTCCCCCTCAGTCGTGAGTCCCGGAAGAAGCTGGTTGCATCCTTCAACACGACTGTGATCTCCCTGAGGGCAGGATTTGGGCTGTTTCACTGTTGCACCCCCCGTGCCTCTGTGTACAGCCTTTAGTGGGCACACAGTAGCTATCTGGAGACTGATGGAATGAATCTCTAACCCTGCTTTATCCCCAAAACTAATTTATAATCAATCACCCAGCTTGAGAGTTTGCTCAGTCTCATCCATCTTTCTGCAAACATTTATTGGATGTCTACTATGTGCTTTGACAGTCCATTAGAAAAAAAAATTTTTTATTTATTTGAGAGAGACAGCAGAGTGAGTGAGAGAGAACATGAGTTGGGGGGAGACGCAGAGGGAGAGGGAGAAGCAGACTCCCCGCTGAGCAGGGAACCTTACATGAGGCTCCATCCCAGGACCCTGAGCCAAAGGCAGACGCTTAACCAACTGAGCCCCCAGACGCCTCTTGACAGTCCATTTTATGGACTGAAATGTAGCTGGGTGTTAGGGAGGCAGGACAAAGTAGGAGGCGCTAGGAGTGTCATCCAAGGATGAGTTCACATTTCCCCACCCCCCAGCTGTCTTCTGTCCTAACTCAGGCCTTTGTTCCTCCTCATTTGGACCATGGTACCCTCTTGGAGGAGGTCATAGAGAGGATGACCTGCAAGCTGAACCCAGGGAATTGGAGACTCCTCACCCCTCCCCTGTCCTTGGAAAGTCCGTTCCAACCACATTTCCCATGGTGGGAGCTGTTTTCAAGGACACAGCCTTGTGGGAGCAATGTGTGGTTGAAATCCCCTGGACACTATACATGACTGAGCCCCTTTAAGGCCTCTATATAAGCTTCTAAGATTCTGGTGGCAGGTGTGGGACCTACTCATCTTGCAGCCGCCAAGACAAGCCTGTAAGTAAGTTGCCTTGCTTATGAAAACTGCCACCTGCCAATCTGGAGTGGCCCGCCTCTTTCTTCAGTCTCTCGGTGCCTGCCTCGGGTACTGGCGCTGGTTTGTGAACCAACCCCCCCCCCCAAGGGCCTCTCAGCTTTCCCCTCATTTGTATCTTAGCCATACTGTCTGCTTCCTAAAGCTCATGATGACCACATCGTTCTGTTGTCTGAGGCACCCAAACACTAGCCTGCCAATCAGGCTCTCACTAGCCTGCTTGTCCAGCCTCCTTTGCCCCCAAGGAACTAACTATTCCGTGTTTATACTGCACTTCCCAGCACCTGCACTTTTGCCCAATGCTGGTTTCTCCTGCAAGTCCCTTTCCCAGCCAGACTCACCTGTTGAAATTTTCTCCCTCCCTTAGTCCTCTTCTCCCAGGCTGCCACCTCCAGGAAGACTTCCGTAATGCGCACGTGGAAATTCACCTATTTTTTCAGGTAGTCTCTGCACCTCCACTGCGGCATTTTAGCAGAGGTGGAATAGGGCTTTTGTGCACATGCCCGCCTCCTTTTAGTCTGCACTGTCCAATAGAGCAGTCACTAACCACATATGGTGATTTAAACTAAAATTAGCGAAAATTCAATATAACTGAAAATTCCATTCCTCGGTCACAGCAGCCACCTTTCAAGTGCTCTGTAGCCACATGTGGCTGGTGGTTCTGTAGTGGACAGCACAGGTTTAAAACATTGCCATTGCCACAGAATGTTCTACAGGACAGCGCAGCTCTAGATCCAGAGCATCTAGATGCCTGTCCTGGCGGTAAGTACGTGCTTGACCCATAGCAAGTGCTCCATAAATGTTTGTTGAATTAAGTTAGACATATGCTTTAGAGGAAGTAAAAGAATCGGAAGACCATTAAAAAAAAAAAAAAAAGAAAGAATCTTTGGTGTCCTCGAACCAGCTTTGCAGTGTTCCAGAGTGAACTGAGAGTTGCCTCGCAGGGAGAAGGATGGGGAGAACGGAAAGGAAGGCCCGGGAGCTGAGCACCTACTATTTACCAGACCTAATGTACATCCCCAAAATTTGGTGGGGCTGGTGGTGGTGGTGGTAGTATGTGTGCGTGTGTGTGTGTGTGTGTGTGTGTGTGTGTGTGTGTGTGGTGGTGGGTGGGTGGGTGCAGACAATTGCTATTCTAGATACATTTTCCCATCTGGATAAGACACATTTTTGGCTCACAGCTTAAGACAGATTAAGGGCCAAGGGTGTGCGTTCGAGCGTATGTGTCTGTGACTGTCAGAATTTTTGAGTGCTGCCTCCTTTGTTTCCTGTCCCACTGTGCTGTCTTGCCCTGCCCTGCCCAGCCAGCTGGGCAGCCTCGCAGAGTAGCCGGAACATCCTGAGCCTAGCCTCTGAGTAGGGACATGGGACAGTAGAGAGGATGCAGGGAGGCCCATGCAGAAGGGGAAGAGCAAGGCTCCTGGATTTCTTCCAGCCTGAATCTGGGGCTGTGTGTCAGTCTTACCTTCCAACAGAGGCACTTCCCTTACAGCCACAGTGGGCTGGTTTCTCTGGGAAACCCAGGCTGCAGGCCCTCTGGCTGTGAGTGGGAGGCTCTTGAGCTCTGTCAGGTGCAAATCAAGAAGTGGGCCATCTCCCCTATCAAACTCGGTTGCCTTCTCCCTAAATGCTCCCAGGCATTAATAGCATAAGATCATTTTGCCACCTGGGAATCAATCTATTCCTGGTCAAGGAATTGACACTTCATTCCTTTTCCCTCAAGAAAGTTCATGAGCCATCCAAGCAGGGCAGCTGTGGCCTCTGTGCAGAGCACCCAGTGACTGGCGAGTGTCTCATGGCTGTCATTGTGCTTAATCTTCCTAGTGACCTTGAAAAGTAGACAGTGTCCACCCTGCAGATGTAGAAACAGAGGTGTGAGGAGGTGAGGCTGCATGTGGTGCCTTTCCTTCACCCACCCACTGAGCACGGCTCCACACCTGGCTAGCACAGTATAAACATGAGGGTGTTATGGGCTGCCCCTTCCATGTCCTTGGCAGCAATCAGATTTGCCTCTCCAGCCAGCCGGCCTGAGCCATGTGCCCCATTCAGGACCTGATCAAGCATCAGGTAACTCTGACTCCCTCAACTCCTGTTAAACCACCAGGACATGAAAGCTCCTAGTTGCCCTACCATGTCTCTCACTCTTGCTTCCACCATGGGCGGGTACTGATTGCTCCCTTCCACTCTTGGGCTCTTTGCAGCTGAGCTTCCTCATGCCCCTCCTCACGTTTCCACCTAAGAAACACCCCCACCTCATCTCTCCTGTGCTTCTCTATCATCTTCAACTTGTCTCTCTCCACCCACCCCCATGGCAGATTATGTTTTCCAAAAACTGGCACAGAAGTATTTCCAGTCCCCGTGCTCTACCAGCACTTTGATACTCCTCGCCAAGAGATGGTTCATTTCCCCTCCCCTTGAACTGGTGGGACTTCATTACTACCTTAAGGAAAAGAATATAGTAGAAGAAAACTATGGCTTCCAAGTCTAAGTCATAAGAAGTGATATGGCTTCCTCCCGGCTCTCTCTCCCACAACCCAGCCACCATGCTGTAAGGAAGCTTAAGCAGCCATATGGAGTGGCCATTTGTGGGTGATCCAACCAACAGCCCAGGCTTAGGTCTCAGCTGACATGAGACACCCCATCACTAGACACATGGGTGAGCAAGCCTTCCAATGATTCCAGCTCCCAACCTTTGAGCTGCCCTACATGATGATGCCTAATGGAATAGACAAGCTATTTCACTGAACCCTACATAAACTACAGATCTGTAAGCAAAATAAATTTTGTTTTAAGCCACTATGCTTTGGGGTAGTTCTGCAGCCATAGTAACTGGAATACCTCCAATGGACTTTCAGTCCCAATAATTAATAATAATTGATGCAGCCTTTTTATGATTTTCCCCCCTTTGGGATTCCTGCTTCTGAGTGCTTCTTAGCACATATCCTGTATGATAAAGTCCTTAAGATCACAGGGACTTTGACCCTGAGTATTGTAGTTTTTAAAAAATACTTCCCTGATCCAGTTTTGAGGTCCTAGCTAGAGGCTGGTGAGTTCTCCTTCCTGATTAGCTAAATCCTTCCCCACCTTATCAGGTTTTTACACCCGGACCACCACACACATGGGCTACCACACAGCTGCCCAGTTGCCCAGGGCCAGGTACCAAACCATCAAGGACAGCCTCTATGCCCCAGACATTATTCACATTGGCCAATCATAAACCTGCTCATCCCGCCTGCCCGTCCCTTCCCTCGGAAGCCATGTCAAAGGTGTTTGCCTACAGTTTCCCTTTCTTTTCTGCCTCCCGACCAACCCTCGTGCTTCCCTGAGTGGCCCTGCGTGGTGGGCTGTCCTCTCCCAGGGAAACTCTGAGTAACAATATTGTAAAAGTCTTTCAACTTTCTCTCTCTTAATTTGCTTCTGGTCTCACCATACATCACCCAGGGTAATATTTAAACCACCTCGACACCAGCCCTATTGGTTAGAAATTGTTGTGTAACAAACCACCGTAATTTAGAATATTTAGAACATTTAGAATAGCAGTCATTCATTATTAGAGCTCGCAGGTCATGAGGCTGGGCTTGGCTGATCTTAGCTAGGCTTGCTCATGTGTCTGTGGGTCATCTGGGGGCTCTGCACCAAGCTGACCTTTAAGCAGTCTTAGCTGGAATAGATCTGCTCCATCTGTCTTTCATTCCCCTACTGGGACCAGTGGGTAAGCCTGGGCATGTCCTTTTCATGAAGAAAGCAGAAGCACAAGGAACAAACTGAAACAGAGAGTATCTTGAAGCCCAAGCTTGGAGCTTACACCCATTCCTTCACTGTCATAGTATTGGTCAAAGCAAGTCACATGGATGTCAGGAGTGGGAAATTATGTCCCACCCACAGTGAAAGATCCCTGAACAAGTTACCTACGAAAGACGAAGGGCATGGATATAAGGAGGAGTGAAGAATTGGGGTCATTAAGGAAAATCTACCATTTCCCCAAATAGCGCTGCATCCGGAGAGTTGGGTTGGTTCTCATAAAACTATCTTTTATTACTTATCATTAAACCGAAAAAACTATTTTGGATAATATATTTTGAAATTAGTTAATATCAACTGAATTTTTACCTATAAACACAACAATTATGCACAAGGTAAAACATTAAAACTACCCAAGAATATACTATGAATATTGTCTTCTTTCCTCCTGACCTTTTAGTTTTTCTTTGAACATAATACCCTTTCTCTTTTTCACTTAATAACATACTTTATATATATTAGTACATAATAACATGTCTCTCTCTCTCTCCTTTTTTTATTATTGTTATGTTAATCACCATACATTACATCTTTAGTTTTTGATGTAGTGTTCCATGATTCATTGTTTGCGTATAACACCAAGTGCTCCATGCAGAACGTACCCTCTTTAATACCCATCACCAGGCCAACCCATCGCCCCACATCCCTTCCCTCTAGAACCCTCAGTTTGTTTCTCAGAGTCCATAGTCTTTCACGGATAGTCTCCCCCTCCGATTTCCCCCCCTTCATTCTTCCCCTCCTGGTATCTTCTTCTTCTCCTTCTTCTTCTTCTTCTTCTTCTTCTTCTTCTTCTTCTTCTTCTTCTTCTTCTTCTTCTT